>NC_133821.1:3620160-3914736 GCF_047830755.1 Zonotrichia albicollis
TAAGGTCACTTCCAACCATTCTATGATCCTGTGGATCTATTTTAACTCTTCAGGCTCCTTGGGAAGCCAAGTGAAATAAAGCATGGATGTTTGCCTTCAAGGTTAGGTTTGAGACAAGGTGGGAGACTGGGAAGAGATCAAGACTTCTGCCATAAAATATGAATTGGATTCTCAGAAAAATAGGCATATTTTTATTAACAGCAAACCCTCCATTCTTTAAATCGTTGCAGATTTTAATGTGAAGTCCCTGCTCCCTTTCTGCTCCATCACATGACTGGGTTTTAGCGGCCCAAACCAGCCAACATGTCTGATGTCACCATAAAGATCAAGGCAAGATTAAAACTCCCCAAATACACCTTAGCTGGTGCATGTGGTCAGCAAGGTTTGTGCAGTCCACAAGATGAGAGAGAGCAAAAGGGTTTTGTCCTTCCTCAAGGACAACTTGGTGCATTATCCTGCCCAGAGTAGAGTATTATCCTGCCCCATTCCTGGAAGTGTGCAAGGTCAGGTTGGATGGGATTTGAAGCAACCTGGCATAGTGGAAAGTGTCCCTGCCCATGGCAGGGGTGGCACTGGATGAGCTTTAATGTTCCTCCCAATACAAAGCGTTCTGTGACTTGGTGAATTCCTGCAGGGATTGCAGCACTGGGCTGTGCCTGCCCTCCCTGGGGTTTGATGAATCAGGTGTCTGATGCAAGGAGGGACAGTCAGGGAGGGACTGCAGCCCAGGACAGACTGAGGGAGAGCCAAACCTGGCTGCATTCCTTGCCTGCTCCTGACTCCTTGAGGAGGGTGAGTCCTGCTGCTCAGGGGCAGGAGTTGTTTCCTTGTACTTCAGTAGAGTTCCTGCTCTGGATAACGTGGTGTCGCAGACATCTTTTTATGAAAAATCTTTTCCTTAGGATTTTTCCTCCTGAGAAGCTGAGAGGCCTCAGGAACAAAATGTAAACAATGATTATCTGCTGCTGTGGAATGCAATAGGTGGATCTGTGATTAGCCCATGTTGGATGTTTGTACTTAATGGTCAATCACAGCCCAGCTGGCTTGGACAGAGAGCCGAGCCACAAACCTTTGTTATCATTCTTTCCTATTCTATTCTTAGCCAGCCTTCTGATGAAACTTTTCCTTCTATTCTTTTAGTATAGTTTTAATGTAATATATATGATAAAATAATAAATCAAGCCTTCTGAAACATGAAGTCAACATTCTCGTCTCTTCCCTCATCTAAGAACCCCTGTGAACACCATCACAACGTGGGAAGAAACTGACACTTGAAAAAGAAATACAGAAATTTGAATATTTAGCAATCCACAAATCATTCTTCAAATGTTTTAGTGCACAACAAAGAGATTTTTTTTTGCAGAGACTTACCCGTGCCACTCATGAAACTTAACATGGAATTGGCCTTGAGGGGCTGAGGTTGCTGTGATGGAGAGGGTGCTTTGGGATAGCAGTGGGAAGGATGGTGTTGGATGAGCCTGAGTCCTACAGCCTTCTCTGCAAGGGGATCAGGAGAACCAGAACAGGAGCCAAAGTAAGCACTGCTCCAAGGCTGGACTGCCCTTGGGATGAGGGAGAGCCCCCAGGTCAGGCCCTGTGCAGGGGGAGGATTTCTGTGCTGGAATAAACTAATTAGGCACCACAGGGAAGCGTTTCCATCCGCTTAGGAGGCACTGTCCTGACCTTGCTGCTATGCCCACTCCCTCTCTGTCACGGGCCTGAAAGAGCCTGGCTCAGCTCTTTTAGAACTGGAAAATGAGCCCCAGCACCATCCTTTATGCAAGGGCTGAAAGGTTAATGCATGTCACGTCTGCCGGCCAGCACTCTGCAATAGACAGAGCCCTTTTTACTGAGGGGAAAATAAAAAACCCACCAGCCTGTCACAGCCTGACCTTTCCACCCTCACACTCCAGCCCCACTTTCACACCACAGGGCTGAGAATAAACACATCCTTTTCCAAGCAGGGGAGCTGGATCCTCTCAGCTGCTGCAAAATGGGATTCCTTGCGAACGGTGCAGGTGGCTCTTAGGTAGGGGTTTTCCTGTGGGTTGCAGGGATAAGCAAGCATCAAGCTCCTGGAATTAGAAAGGTCAGCAAGGGATGTTTCCTGTTGGAGCTGCACTAACCCTGGTGCTTGGATCAGAGGGCAGGGAGTTAAAATTAGAAGTGGCCACAGGGTTAAGGAGGTTGCTCCTTGAGCCTGACAAGGTCATGGGGGCTGTGGCTGAGGGGCATGAGAAAATAAACATCTCCAGGCTTCATATTTTCTAAAGAATCACATAAAATACCTCTTCTTCTGCCTTTAGCAAGAGGTTTGGAATATCAGGAATTCATCCCTAAATAATCCCTCCCTTTCCCTGGCATGTAGAGGATGTGCACACACCTAGCTGAGCACACCAGAAAAGAAAGGACTGGAATAATTAGGGAATTCCCAGTTGAGTCACCTCCTAGAAAGCTGTGTTGGATGGACACAGCTCAGGAGATGTCTTGGCATTTTTTCTGGGATGTAAAAGACTGGGTCATTCACCATTCAGAGGTGCAGAATGAGCCCCTCTCTGTGCTGAGTTTATCCTGCAGCTCTGGGAAGATTTTTCACCAAAAGCAGGGCAGCTGCATCAGCAGAGATGGTGAGAGATCCCACAGCCCCAGGCAGCCTGTGTTTGCTTAAAGCCTTCTTTAGACACCCTTTCCCAAGTGTTTGGTTCAAGGAATCCCAGCTGGAGCAGGGCAAGCTGAAGGGACTGAGTGTGACCAAGGATTTAATGCACGGTCAGAGTTTAAAGCAGTTTTGTGTATCTTTTATCCCGTGTCCTCATCACTCTTCTTGCAGCCTTGAGGAAGTGCCTCTCTGGAGGAGCAGTGGGACTGATGGATTTACCCCTAGGAAAGGAGTGTCACACTTTTGGAGCAAAACACTGCACCTCCCAAACGCCTGGAGCTTGATGCGTGCATGGATTTGAGTGCTCCCATCCCATCCAATCCAGGAGGAGCACTGATTCCTGCACTTTGCCAAGGAGCCATCAAGCCCTGCAGTGCAAAGTTCTCCACCTTCCAATTAAAAAAAAAGAGGGAGCTTGCAGGGCACATCCACAATCAGCTTGGAAACTCTCCCTGCCCTTCAGAGCAAAACCTACTGGAGGAGCCTGAGGTCCAGAAATAACAACAAACCACCCTTTCCTGTCAGGCAGCTGGGATTTCAAGTGGCTGGAGCTAAATATGGCACTGTGTCAACAAGGAGCCACCAGGAAAGGGGGATTATTGCTCTCCATTAGTGAGAGGAGTCTGCTCACACACATCTGCAAAGACCTCAGCTTTGGGAAGCACATTTCCTTCATTTCTGTGGTTTGCACTTGAATTTTCACCACGCTCCTCCTCATCTTTCACTGGATATTTCCCATTTCAAAGCCAAGCAGAGGTAAAACAAAACTGAGGCAGATCAAGAAGCAATTTGTCTGGCTGGTAAGGGAACAAAAACAACCACCCCAAAGCCAGGCAGAGGATCACAGGAAAACACGAAGTGCGGCCGTGCAAGCCTCACGTCGCCTCTGCTCCCTCCTCCTCCTCCTCCTCAGCCCTGCTGAAAGACAGCAGCTGTAATCCCTCCCAGGTGGTGACAGGAGTGATCTCCCCAGCCCCTCTGAACGTGACAGCCCTGGAGCTGGCTGGGAACACGTGTTCCTGTGCTGTCAGAGGGAGAGGGGAAGCTGCAAGACCCAACAGGCGCCTGAGTCACCGCAGCCAAGGGGAAATGCAAACGCCGGGAGCCGAGCAAGCAGCAGGGATGTGGCTGTGAGGGATCCTTTCCAGCTGCTTGCTTCCTTCTCTGGGCCATCCTGGATGAGGCTAGGGGAGGAAGGAGGCACCTCCTTCAGCAACATCTGTCTTGGATCCCCACTGGCTGCTCCCTGGCCCCTCTGAGTGGGGATTTTGGTGAGCAGAACTCACTCTGTCCTGGCTGTGACTGGCACATGTGTGAGTCACTGCCCAGACATGGTGACAAACACAGATGTGAGTAGGACAGGTCTCCTGGGCAGGACCTTGGGTGATTTCAGTTTTCATCATTTGACAGCTGCATTTTTGTGTTCCTTTTTGTTTCTTTCTCCTTGCCCGTGCTGCAAGGTGAGGAACTGACTGATTCAACATGAGCAGGGCGTGGCGTTGACTGTGTAAGCAGCTTTAAAGTGATCAAAGTCAGCAGCTGCAGGAGAAATCCTGGGAAATGTTTGCCCTTTCCCTAACCTGTTAAATTCCAACAGTGACTTTAAGCAATAGCACAGAAAGGCAGGCATAGAATCCCAGAATGGTTTGGGTTGGAAGGGAAATTAAAGATCACCCAGTTCCCACCCCTGCCATGGGCAGGGACTCCTTCCACTATCCCAGGTTGCTCCAAGCCCCATCCAACCTGGCCTTGGACACTTCCAGGGATCCAGGGGCAGCCACAGCTTCTCTGGGCACCCTGTGCCAGGACCTCATCACCCTCACAGGAAGAATTTTTTCCTAATATCCAACCTAAACTCTTTCAGTTTGAAGCCATTCCCCATGTTATCTTGGAGCCAAAAAACCCCCAACTTTTAAAACTTCCATGGAATGACTGGCTTGAGCTGTTGCCTGACAGCCTGAAAGTCATGAAGATAAGATGCTTTAGAATAACTACAGTAAAATCAGCTCTTCCCATTGGGACATTTTGGAAGGGGTGCCCAGGAGAGTGGTGGGGTCCCCACTCCTGGAGGTGTCCAAGGAATGACTGGATGAGGCACTCAGTGCTCTGGTCTGGGCGGCAAGGTGGAGTCAGTCACAGGTTGGACTTGATTGTCTTGGAGGTCTTTTAGAACCTAATTATTCTGTGTTTGTGTGATTTTTATCTGAGGAGGTTGTCTAGGTTCCCTGTGCACTCTGCAGGTGGAAATGTGCCTGCTGGCAGTGCAGTCCCTCTCCTCCTAAGGGAGCTGCAGATGAATCACAGGGTTTGCCCCTCTCTCTCTGCTGGTTAGGGTGGGAGTCTGGATGTTTCAGGGGGGACACATTTCACCAGGAATGTTTAGAGTTCACTCAACATGTACCACTTCCAGTCTGTTCCTCATGTCAGGATCAGAGCTGTGACTACCAGGCGCAGCTCTTTTTGGAATCCTGCATGGACTGATGTGTCACAAATCTGATTATGAAACCAAAAGTGTTCTGTACATGATGTAGAATCTGGGGACATGGTTTAGTGGTGGGTTTGACAGTGCTGGGTTAACAGCTGGACCTGATGCTCTGGACTTGATTACTTTATGCATAAAAATTGAAAGAGACGAGATTTAAGTTAGGCATTGGGAAGCAATCCTTCCCTGTGAGGGTGGGGAGGCCTGGCACAGGGTGCCCAGAGAAGCTGTGGCTGCCCCTGGATCCCTGGAAGTGTCCAGGGATGGACAGGGCTTGGAGCAATCTGGGATAGTGGAAGTTGTCCCTGTCCATGGCAGGAGGTTGGAAATGGATGATGTTCGAGGTCCTTCCAACCCAAACCATTCTGCGACTCCATGAGGCTCACAGATAGGATTGTCCTTCTTTTGAGGACGGCTATTTTAACTTCTCCATCTAGAGGATGGTGCTGTTGTCCCTGGATGATCTTCCTGAAGGCATTGTCAGCCCTTGTGGGAAAAACTCAGCTGAGATCCAGCTCTCCACTGCCTTCTCCCAAACTCCCCTGCTCCTCAGAGACCCAAAATTAGGTGTTTGCCTCTGGAGCTGAACCCAGTTCTTCATTTGACTGAAATGAATCTTATTTCTGGCTGTAAGTTTGAAAAATGGATTCTAGAAATGAAAACCACAGGAATTATTTAATTTGGAATACTGATTATTTAAGCACGTTAGCATACATCTTCACAAACCCAACACAACACTACACACATACTTTTTCTCCATACAATTTAAGGCATTTTGTTTTCAACCCCTCTCTTTCATTCTCCCTGCAAATTTTTGATAAAATGAACTGTGTCCCTAAGAGTTTTACACAAGTATGCAGCTGAGGTATGGTCAAACTTCTCCTGGCATTAGTTGGGCATTCATCCAGAAATGTTTATATTTTCCCAGAGGAAGGGAAAAAGAAAAAGAAAAAAGTTACAATCTGGTAAAAAACATTTGCTAAATGAAGTTTGCAGTTCTATTGTGGTTTGTAAAGTCCAAGCTCTTCAATAAATGCTTCAGCCTCTTCCAGCTGTTTGCTGCAGCACAAATGCCCAAAGCTTTTCCATGTTAAAGGGGAAATTAGTTTAAATTTTGTGTGCAAGGATGGGGCATCAAGCCATTGCAAATCCCATCAGCTCCAGAACAGGGCCTCGTGCAAAATTGTGCGAGGGATCCCAGCTGGTTGTAAAGTGCTTCAATACCATCATTGGCATAGAAAAGGACATCACAAGGGATTGGATCTATCCCTAATTTGGTCATTATTGAGTTGAGAGACTTGACAGGGTGAATTAACTAATCTTTTTTATCTACCACTACAGTGATGAGCACAGTACAAAGAGATGGGGTCTGGAAGAGGATCTACTGGAAAGACCTTTCTCCACGTTGAGGCTTCCAGTGAAATGAGCAATGAGCTCAACATCAACTAAAGGGAAAAAAAAAGAGGGAAATGGGGTAAATCTTTGCTACCTCAGACACTTTTTTCTGGGTACAGAGGAGGTGGGGTAGGTGAGGACAAGATAAATATATAGGGTATAGGGGAGGTGGGGTAGGGAGGAAGATGAATGTACATCAATGTACATCTCTGTGGGCTCTGACCAGACTTTGGCAATGAATCCTGATTTTGTCGTGTTTCTGTGGATTGGCAATCTCTCCAGGAAAATGGCGTGCAGCAGGTGAAAGGCATCCCAAGGTCACCCAGAGACGATGCCCAGCAGAGCCACAGATCACTCCAGCAGCAAACAGCATGGCTTAAAGGGTGGGAGCTAGAAGGTATCCCAAACAAAACAGCCTTCCCTTTCCCCAAACCACCTATCTATTGAGACCACAGGATATTAATGAGCTACTAGCCCTCTAGAAATGAGGGCAGGTAATTGCAACATTACTCATAGGATTCAAGATTGAGTTTAACACATTTAGCTCAGAAGAAAAGCCGATTATGAGGGCTCAACTCACCAGAGATGCTGAGATATGTAATGAAAATATACTTTTAAAAAAGAAAGAAAGAAAGGAAGAAAGAAAGAAAAAGTCAGTTTTTAGTCAGCAGTTCTAGAAGTCCAGGTCATCCTGGTCAATCTCATCAGAGTTTTCTTTCTTTTTAGCAGCCTGAAATTCCTCAGTGTTTTCAGCCTCCTTTGGATCTGCACCTTCAGCATCTGGGTGCTCCTCAACTCCCACGGGATCAGAACCTGAAGATTCTTTGTCCTCTTCTTCTTCGTCACTGTCGGGATACATCTGAGAGGGTTTGGAGCTCTCATCACTTCGAACTTCTCCATTTGGGTGGTCATTGGTGGGGTTATCATCACCTTTGCATTCCTCTTCAACTGCCTCCTCTTCAGCTATTCCTTCCTCTTTGACTCCTCCTTCCTCTTCATCTACTCTTTCCTCTTCATCATCAGACCCCTTCTGGGATTGCTGTGAGAAGTTTCCGACAGAAGAATAACAAGAAAAGGCCGTGGATTTTTTCAGAGTCTCTAACCTTTTGTTGGTTCTCTTACCTTTGGTCTTTGAGGCTTTCTCAGAAACTTTGTTGTTGCCTTGGTCTTCGTGTTTTTCATGTGCATTCTCAGGGTCATCCCCAGTGGGTTCCTCATTCTCATCAGGATTCTCACCCTTTTCACTGCTTTTCTCCTCAGCCTCATCTCCTGACTCTGGTTTTGCATCTTCTTCTGCCTCAGCTTCATCTTGCTCAGCTTCTTCATTTCCTTCCACAGCATCTCCCTCAGGATTGTTGTCAGTTCCAGAGCCCTCAGCATCTCCTCTGCATTCTGATGTCTCTGCCTCATCATCAGCCACGACTTCCTCATCCCCTGGCCCCTCTGTTTCTTCAGCTTCATTTTCTCCTTCCTGTTCACCTTCAGACTTTTCTTCAGCTTCTTGCTCTTCATTTTGAGCTGCTTCTTCTTCTTCTTCTTCCTCTTCCTCTTTTTCTTCCTCCTCCTCCTTTGTTTCTTCCTCCTCTTTTTCTCCCTCTTCTTCCTCTTTTGCTTCTTCCTCTTCAACTTCCTGCTCCTCTTTTATTTGACCCTCATCTTCCTTTTCTTCCTCATCTTCCTTTGTTCCTTCTTCCTCTTCCTCCTTCCCTTCCTCCTCTTTTGTTTCTTCTTCCTCTTTTTGCTCTTCTTCCTCTTCTGCTTCCTCCTCTTTCACATCTTCTTCCTCCTCTTTCACTTCTTCCTCCTTTCCTTCCTCCTCCTCTTCTTTTGCTTCTTCCTCTCCCTCCTTTACTTCTTCCTCCTCCTCTTTGGCTTCTTCCTCCTCCTTTCCTTCCTCCTCCTCCTCTTCTTTTGCTTCTTCCTCCTCCTCCTCCTCCTTCCCTTCTTCTTCTTCTTCCTCCTCTTTGGCTTCTTCCTCTTCCTCCTTTCCTTCTTCCTCCTCTTCTTTTGCTTCTTCCTCTTCCTCATCATCCTTGGCTTCTTCCTCTTCCTCCTTTCCTTCCTCCTCCTCTTCTTTTGCTTCTTCCTCCTCCTCCTCTTCTTCTTCCCCCCCCTCTTTGGCTTCTTCCTCATCCTCTTTTGCTTCTTCTTCTTCCTCTTCTTCTTCCTCTTCTTCTTTGGCTTCTTTGTCTTCCTCCTTTACTTCTTCCTCCTCTTCTTTGGCTTCTTCCTCTTCCTCCTTCCCTTCCTCCTCCTCCTCCTCCTCTTTAGCTTCTTCCTCTCCCTCTTTGGCTTCTTCCTCTTCTTCTGCTTCTTCATCTCCCTCCTCTACTTCTTCCTCCTCCCCTTCTGCCTTTTCTTTTGCTTCTTCTATTTCTTCCTCCTTCCCTTCCTCTTCTTTTGCTTCCTCCTCTTCCTCCTTCCCTTCTTCCTCCTCCTCCTCTTTGGCTTCCTCCTCTTCTTCTTTTGCTTCCTCCTCCTCCTCTTTGGCTTCTTCATCTTCTTCCTTCCCTTCCTCCTCCTCCACTTTTGCTTCTTCTTCTTCCTCTTTTGCTTCCTCCTCCTCTTTTGTTTCTTCCTCTTCTTCCTTCCCTTCCTCCTCTTCTGCTTCTTCCTCTTCCTCCTTTCCTTCCTCCTCCTCCTCTTTTGCTTCTTCTTCCTCCTCTTTTGCTTCCTCCTCCTCCTTCCCTTCTTCCTCCTCCTCCTCCTTGGCTTCCTCCTCTTCTTTTGCTTCCTCCTCCTCCTCTTTGGCCTCTTCCTCCTCCTCTTTGTCTTCTTCATCCTCCTCTTTTGCTTCTTCTTCCTCCTCCTCTTTGGTTTCTTCCTCCTCCTCCTTGGCTTCCTCCTCCTCCTCTTTTGCTTCTTCCTCTCCTTCCTTCCCTTCCTCTTCCTCTTTCCCTTCTTCTTCTTCCTTTCCTTCTTCATCTTCCTCCTTCCCTTCCTCCTCCTTTGTTTCTTCCTCCTCCTTCACTCCCTCTTCCACTTCCTTCTCTTCCTCCTCATTTAGTTCCTCTTCCTCCTTACTTTCCTCTGCTTCTTCCTCTTTTACTTCCTCATCTTCTTCTTTAGTTTCACCCTCCTCCTCTTTTATTTCCTCCCCCTCCTCTTTAGCCTTAGCTATTTCTTCTTCCTCTTTCTCTTCCTCCTCCTCTTTTGCTTCCTCTTCTTCTCCTTCTTTTGTTTCTTCCCCTTCTTCTTCTGCTTCTTCTTCTTTGGTTTCTTCAGTTTTGGCCTCATCTTCCATCTCAGTGTTTTGACTCTCTGCTATTTCAGTTTCTTCTCCATCTCCATTCAATGTTGTGCCATCATCTTCATTTAATTCTGGCTCTTTTCCTTCTTCTTCCTCTGCTTCTGTTTCACCTGCCTGAGGTTGCTCCTCATCCTTCTCCTCGTTTTCTGCCCCTTCTTCCACAGAACCATTGGGAAGTGTTTTGGTGTCCTGGGCTGCTTCTGCAACAACAGCTTCCTCATTGCCATCCTTCTTCAGCCTCAAGATTTTCTGCAAATCAAAGGCTTTCATCACTGGGGCATTGGTGGCCACCACAGGGGCTCTGGCAGGCCTGGAAGCCAGTTTTTTCCTCACACAAGAGTCACATGGACAATATTCCTCCTCACTGGATTGTTTGCTCATGCTGTCCTCCAAAGCTGCACTGAGGTTAAAGTCATTATCTACATCAAATGATAAGTCTGATGTCTCCTCCAGCCTCATCTGGGCACCATTCTTGTCCCCAAAGAGGGACTTTTTATGCATAGTTTGCAGTCTCCATCTCCTCTGCTCGGTTTGGAGTTTGGACTCACGTGTGGGTGGCCCCTCTGGAGGTCTCGGCATCCTCCTTCCTGCTCTGCTTCTGATCTTCCTCAACTCCTTCTCTATGCTCTTTTGTATCCTTTTACTCACTTCCTCCTTCAGCTCCAGTATCATTGCATCCATCTGCTGATTGTCCTGCAGGTTCCACCTGACTTTAAATTCATTCATGGCATTGACATAGTGAGCCATGAACTCCCTCTCGATTTTCTTGAGCAGTCTCAGGACCCAGGTTGGGTCTGGATCCATGGAGTTTTGCTGGACAAGGGATGTGCCCACACTGGTGGATGTATCGATTTTGGGCTCGGGATCATTTGGTGACTCTTCTTGGGGCTGCTCCTGCACCTCCTCTTTCAGCTCCGTCCCAACATCGGCATCACCAACATTTGCATCACCAGTGGCCTCTGGCTGGTCAGCTTCTTCTTCAGGGTTTTCTTCATCACCAGTGGCCTCTGGCAGGTCAGCCTCTTCTTCAGGGTTTTCTTGTGGGACTTCATCAGTCACAGCTTCAGCTTCCTCTTGTTCTCCAGTTTCAACTAATTTGTTTTCTTCTTCGTTTTCATTTTCTCCTCCTTCCCCCTGATCATGCTCACAGTTACTGCCCTGATCCTCCTTATTCTCTTCTTCTGCCTGGATTACAGACTCCTCTCTAGCAGACTCTGCTTTTTCCTCACCTTTTGCCTCTGAGCAGGCTGTGGAAGGGCGGGATGGCTGCTCTTCCTCTTTACTTTGCTCCTCGACCTCAGTCACTTCTGTGCCAGTCTCTGCATTTTCCATTTGCTCGGCTGTTTTGCATTCCATGGTTTTCTGTGCCACCAACGTGGCACCAGCTGTGCACTCTTCTCCTGAGCCACCAGAGCAACTGCAAACATCAACCCCAGAGGAGGACATGGGAGTGAAGGCGTGATCCATGGATTTTGGGGCTTTAGACCCAGACACTGGCATTGCCACCTTGCTTGCCTCTTGATCTGAGCTCGGGCCGCTCCTTTCAGCAGTGCACCCAAACCACAGGGCTTGAAAAATATTTAGCAGCTCTGTATACCTTGACTTATTCAAATGTTTTGAGTTTTCTGATGGATCCTCTGACTCTTCATCAAGGAGTTGGAGGCTGGCAAGACAAGTAATCAAAATGTTGGCAGAGTTACTCAGTTTCCTCCCCATTGTGGGGGATACTTCAGGCAGACTATTTGATCGGTCAAATTTGGTCTCATGCTTTGAACTGAGCAAGGCCTTCATGATCTGGACAGATGTTTGGACAGAGGTTGGAAGGTCTCTCTTGTTGTTGTTTTGGCTGGATGTAACTGACTTGTTGCATTCTGCCTGCTCAGCCTCAGCAGCTTCAGGTGGAACCTCAGAGATTTTTTCCTGGTTCACACATTCTTCAGCCTCTTCAACAACAGCTGTGTCTTCTGCTTTCTCTTCTTCCACCTCATCCTTTGCTTCATCCTTTTCTTCTTCCTTTGCTTCATCCTTTTCAGCCTCCTCTTCTTCATTCTTCTCCTCAGCTTTTTCCTCCTCTGGGGCTTCCTCAGCATTTGTACAGTGAGACACCTCAGTGGTTGACTCTGCATGTTCCTCTTCTCCATCATCCTCCATTTCATATTTCATGAGCAATGTTTCCGAAGGGATTTTCCTGAGCCACTCTTGCACAACTTCTTCTGGAGATGCATTTGGTAGAGCTGATGGCATTAAATCACCTCCTTCCTCCTGAACACCTGCGTCTTCTACCTCTTCCTCTGTTTTTTTGTTGCAAGAATCATCAATCTCTTTATTATTCTGACCATTTCCTTCAGTTGCAGCAGATTTAGAGCCGTAGGAAGTTGCTTTGGAGGAATCCACAATTTCTTTCTGCTCTCTCCCTGCGGTCAGCACGGACTCGGTGCCGATGCTGCTGATGGAGGAATTCTTCAAAATGGTCGCACGGATATTTTTTCTCTTTGGCTTCCCTTTTGGTGGGGCAGGGCATTGCAGACTGCACACTGACATAGTCTCTGACACCGATGCCCGGCTGGAATTTGACACCTTCACACGAAGATTTTTCCTGTTTGTCTGTCTTGATTTTGAAGACAGAGACATGTTTGATTGTGAACACCTATCATCAGTTTCCTGGGATATCTGGGTCAACACGCATTTATCTTTTATTTCTGACTTTGAAGAGACTCTTGAGGAGCTACTTGTGGGTTTTCCATTCCTAACCCCATCCTCACTTGGGTGGTCAACTTTTGAACATACACTCCCACTCATGCTTCCCTGTTTTGAAGAAGAGGGTTCAGAACTAATCTTGGCATGACCCTTTCCAGATTTTTCATTAGGACTTGAAAGACTTGAGCAGAGGGATGATGGCTTGCTGTTTTCTTCTTTATGGCTTCTTTTCTTTGAGCTTTTTGAACTTTCACTGTAGCCATTGGCAGTACTTTTTGAGGTCTCCTCCTCAGCAGGACCCGCAGTTGCCTCTGGTTCACTGGTAGATGAAATGTTTGAGTGAAGAGATCCTGACTTATGAGACATGGTGTCTCCAGCAGATTTTTTCTTGATTTCACATGAGCTTTTGGAGTAAATTGATGCCCTGCTGCCTGATCTTGCATCATCTGTACGTAGGGAATTCTTTTTATTCAGAGTTGATTCAAGTGAAGACACTGATATTTCAGACCGTGCGTCCAAATGAGCGTGGGAGCGTTTGCTCTTTTTGGACCCTCTGGAAGAGCAAGAGACACTGCATGGAACATTCTCTTCACTGCCACTTTTCTTGCTGCTCCTGTCACTAGCCTTGGAACGGTGGGTTCCCTGTGTAGAGCATCGTTCCCCTTCACTGCTCTCACCCCTGATTGATTGGCTTGGCTTTGTTTTTGCTGACACTGAGCTGACTTCATTGACTTCGCTTTCTTCCTGGTCTGCTTCCACCTCTTCAGCCTCCTTCTTGGGGCAGGACTCGCTGGAGAAAGAGGACACCACTGGGTTGTCATCAGAGGTGTCACCCTGCTCGGCCTTTTCCTTTGGTGTGGTGCAGTTACTGGACTTGCTGTGCACACTGTTGGCAGGGGTGGAGCACTGGCTGTTCTCTCCCTGGTTTGCCTTCTGAAGGCTTGAGGAGGACATGCTCCTGCCCACGCTGCTCACTTCCTCACACACGTTCTTCTTACTCTGCCTGGACTGCAGAGATGACCTGGACATGACACTCCCAACTCTGCTGCTTTCAACCTCTTCTGGGTCATCCTTCAAGCACTTCACAGAGGAAGCTTCAAAACAATTTGCGTCCTCATTCTGTGAAATGATTTTGGTGATCTCCTGGTCTTCAGGGCTGTCTTGAGTATCCAGGTTGTTTTCACAGCTTGAATGTGACATCAAGCCCAAGGATGAAGGCCTCTGGCTGTTTCCTGTGCTTGTCCTGGTGTGTTCCTGCTGTTCTTCTCCATTGGAAGCACCGGTGGATAAATCACTTCGGCACACACACTTTTTAACAGATCGATACGCCACTCTGTTCTTTATAGTCTCTGAGTAGGATGAGGACTCTCTCACAATGTGCTCAGAGAATTCCTCACTGGATGTGGTGTGGATGCTATCCACAGATGTCATTTTTTTGTGGACTACTCTCCTGCGGGAAGATGTGCTGGAGCACGAAGAGTGCGTGTGCCAGGTGCTTCGCACGCCGGGCTCCTCCCTCTGGGACATGTGCATGGGATTCTTCCAAATGTCATAGTCCTGGTGTTTCTTTCCACAGCTGTGACAGTGGGCCTCGTCATATTCTGATTCCTCAAGTTTGGACATGTAGGAATCAATATCACAGGGATATAAGGAGTCATCTGCCTCCGAGCTGGCTTCTGGATTCATTTTCTGTAGGGGATCTCCTCCGCTGTCCTCCTCCACTCCTGACTCTTCACAAGGCAGCTGGTTCATCAGGTTGGACTTTTTGATCTGGGTGGACCACTGCAAAGTCTCATCGTTGAGCAAACGGAAGCGAACCTTCATCTCCACAGACAAGCTCCCATCCTTGTTCACATGGACCCGCTTCTCGATGTCATCGTTGACCAGGGACTGGACCAGGTCCCCAGCTTTTGGGTGAGAGCAGCCATTGGAGAAGGGGCCCCCGTTGTCTGGAGAGGCAGCAAGGCCATTGGGGTATGACTTCTCTGATGACAAGGAAAATCTCATGGACCTGTTGCTGGATGCTGACCGTGGATGGATAACGCTTTTTTTGGCTTTCAGTCCGAAGTTCACTAAAGGAGTGAAGAAGAGAAAGATGGAGAAAGATGTTAACTCACATAAAGATGACAGAAGATATGTAAGCCAAACCCTCAAACTAGTGAATCCTGATGTTATTCCATTCATCCATTATTCCCTTCATCCATTATTCCATTCATCCATTCAAAAGCCAAGCCTATGCCAATTTACATAGTTTGAAAATTTGTCTTTGACTGAGTGATGCCCACTAATCATAGAATAGTTAATGTTGGAAGGGACCCCTGGAGATAATCTAGTCCAACTTCCTTGTTACATTTTAAATTTTGAATTAATAATCTGTAATAAAATCTTCTACACCATAAATTTATTTAAAAAAATAAATTGAAACACAAACACTTTGTTTTATTTAGTGCATGTCAGGAAGTAAAATTAAGAAAAATCAAAAATATATATACATATGGAGCAATTTAGTCTCTGAGTTCGGGCATTTTTTCATGTTACAAATATTCCTTTATTTAACTGTGAAAGTTTTCATTTTTCTTATTTAACCAGGGAAAAATATGTGGAGAAGGGACCCTCTTCCTTAGCTGGTTGTACATTTATTGCGTAGCATTCATTTCTCCACTCATATTCCAGGAAATGTGTGGCCATGTAGACCAAAGCAACACTCAGTCCCTGCAGGGGTGTGCCACTAAGAGTAATTATAATTCTTATTGAAACATAAACAACAATTTAAAAAGGAATTGTAAACTGGTGATAATTACAAAGAGAAATTGTGGGAGTTGTAGAATAAATGAGTTAGAATAAGGGAATTTAGGAATTGCAATTGGAAGAACATCTTTATGGCCCGTGCAGTGATCTGCATAGTTTTGTGTAGGTTCCTTCATTTCAAGCAGGATATATTGCTATCAGACTCTCTTGCAAGACATTCATCTGTCTTATTTTGAGTATATGTTTGTCCAAAATTTCCTTGTACATTTATCCAGACAATTCTGTGCCTCCATGGGCATATGGAGATGCAGCTGACTGGAGGGCATTTTATGAAGGAAGTGCTGAAGAGGAGCACATCCAAATTACATTAAATAGCTCTTCCCTGACCATCCTAATGATTGAACTGATGGATTTGCTCAGTCTCTTGACAGGCAAAGCTCCAGATTATTCCCATGTTTTCCTCCAATTTTTTTATGTCTTGGATAGTGAGCATAGGATGCCTCTGTCCTCAAGTTGTTGGCAACACACAAATGAATCTTTCCAAGATTCTGGTATTGACAATGGAGAGAAACAAACACACCTCCAGGGCACACTTAATTTCATCCCACAATAAATCCTTAATACAGGTGAGATTAATTGCCCTTTGGAATTGGGAAGTTTCTTTTCCCAGGCTACTGAGGGTGGCTGGTTTAATTACCTGTGACCTTAGATAACTCATGATGGGGTGCCAAAAAAATATAATCCTGAATAATCCATAACATACATCTTCCTGAATATAATCTTTCCCATAAAAACACACTTTGTTTGCAAAAGGCCAGATGTAACTTGCAGGAGAAACTGAGTCTCCTGCTGGCAGAACCTGGGCATCTTCTGGTACTGGTGCAGGAAAGTGCAGGAGGGAAGGCATGATAGGACAGACAACGATGGGATAGAGGATTCGTGGGAAATCTCCAGAGTCTGGGTGGACAGACACAGGAAAGGAGGGAGTTCTGGAAGGAAAAGGAGACCCAGAGATATGAAAGAGGAAGGGAAGTCAGCCAGACATGGGGAGCATGTAAAAGAAAGACTAGGGGGTGTAGGGAGGAAATCCCAGAAGGAAACCAGAGAAAAAGAAGGGGAGGATGGAAAGGCCTGGGAGGCAGGGAGAGGGAAGTGCATTTTCCACATGAAATCCATACATTGGGGCAGCACAATGGGGACCTGCAATCCCCAGGCTGTGGGTAGGACTGCCCGACAAGGCCCGAGGTTTTTCTTACTGTCATTGTTCTCGTTGACATTGTTGCCATTGTTGGAGCGGGGAGGCAGGTTGGGCAGCTTCTCCACGGAGTGTTTCCTCAGATTCTCCATGGATACAGGTTTGAAGGGCTCCCGGCCTACGCACACCAGCACGTTGGGGCAGTGGAGCAGGGCCTGCATGCTGTCAATCTGCAAAGGGAGCAGCAAGGGGAGCACCATGAGCCCCGGCACAAGAATTTGGTTCTTTGACCTGCAATCAACTGACAATGTGTTGCCACCTAAATAAAAGTGTATTTGGATGATGGTCTCAAGCATGCAATGTTGTTTTTGGGGCTTTCCTGTGCAGGGCCAGGAGCTGGACTTGATGGCCCTTGTAGGTCCTTTCCAACTTAGGATATTCTGTGATTCAATGACAATAAACGTGGTTCTGAAGAACTTTGGGATCTACCAAGCCTGTTGATGAATTCCTCCACTGAAAGAGAAGTTCTGCTATGTTTTCGATCAGATTTCCTAATATAGGGAAGGTCTGGGAGAGATTGCCTAATGGAGGATATATCTCATTTATTATGTATTTAACAAAATTTCACATATTCTGGAAAAAAATGGGGCATATTTCATGTGGTAGTGAGGAAGAGGGTGAAACTGGAGGTGTTTCAGTTTGTTTTACAGAGAATGATAAAAATCTCTTTAAATTCTTCTCATTTCTGTACAGGGCAGCTTTTATTACCTGAAAAATTCCCTCAGTGTTTGAGGGAATATTAAGGGAAGTCACAATTCTTGTCCCTTAGTTGATCCTTTTCAGGAAGAGGGACAAGAATTGTGACTTTCCTTAATATTCCCTCAAATAATGCTTCAGTTATAACCCCAAGTATTGCCTCAGAGCTGGACAATGAGGGGTGTTGTCCCCAGCCTGGGAAGTGCTGTGAAGGAATCTTTATTCCTCTACAAGAACTCAGGTTTGCATCCTTGGTCCTCACCACATGGCCTGGTCCTGGATCACACACCAAGTCCTTCATGTGTCACTTCTCATGGAACTGTATAATCCCAGAAAACTTTGAGTTGGAAGGGACTTTTTAAATGTCATCCAGTCCAACACCCTGCAATGAGCAGAGACATCTTCAGCTGAATTTTCTCAGATCTCCATCCAGCTTTTACCCAAATACATTTGTCTCTCTCAAAGAGCAGGAATCAGTCCTGTGGGAAGCACTGGGCAGACAGATCCTGAACCTATCTTCCATCTTGTTTCTGCAACCTCTCCTTTGAAAGGCAGAAGTTGAGTTCTCAGGTGAAATACCTGATGTCTTTCAAAAGAAAGAGAAGACTCTCTTTCTCTCTGAGAGTGTCACAGACACATTTTATGAAAAATTCTTTCCTTAGGATTTTTTTCTCCTGAGAAGCTGGGAGGCCTCAGAAACAAAATGTAAACAATGATTATCTGCTGCTGTGGAATGCAACAGGTGGATTTTTGATTGGTCCGTGTTGGTTGTTTGTAATTAATGGCCAATTACATTCCAGCTGTCTTGGACTGTCTGGGAGTCACGAGCTTTTGTTATCATTCTATTCTTTTTCCTTTCCTTTGTAAGCCTTCTGATGAAACCCTTTCTTCTTTTAGTACAGTTTTAATATAGTATATATCATAAAATAATAAATCAGGCCTTCTGAAACATGGAGTCAGATCCTTGTCTCTTCTCTCATCCTGGGACCCCTGTGAACACCACCACATGAGAGGACTTTAGAGTGGCCAATTTCTGGCAGCTTTGTGCATCTCCACAACGTGGGATGTCCCTTCCTCCTCAGCCTGCTACTTCAGGAGAACATCTCTAAAGCATAGGGAAGCCTTCAAGAGGTGACCATGCCATGGGTTACCAAGCCAGCACTGGTGTTGGGCTTATCAAGATGCACCCCGACCTCACCCTGTCACTAAATCATCATCCTCTTAATGAGAACCGAGATAAGGAACCTCAGAGGAGCAGCGATGACAGTTCTGTAGTTGTCACGTGTGCCTGAAATAACAGTGTAAAGGAAAGACCTCAGCCTCTCAATACTGTTACAGCCAAGGAATGAAGAACCAGGGCCCCTTTGGAGCCCTCAGTCTGTGAGATGCTCCTGGGGTTTTCCAAGATGTCCCACCAGGACTGTGAGACGCACTAAGGGATTGGTGTTGGATCTGGTGCAAATAAATGTATGGATGGTGGAAGAGCAAGACAGAGATAAATGGAAGAACATTCTAGATCCAGTTAATCACTTCTGAAAGCATTTCTTGCAATAAAACATATGGCACCAACTTTTTCATGGGAATACAGTAAAAAAACCCTTTGTCTTCCCATTAATTTATATTTTGTGCTTGTGTTATAACAATGTTTGTGTTTTAGGTCCATCCAGTTTACTATGAAACCTAAAATAAGAGTTTTCCTCACTGAAACGTACATTAAATTCTGCAAAGCAACAAAACTACCAAATTCATGTGATGGGTACCATGACACAGAAAAATATCCCACAAATCTCAGTTTGCTTCTGTTCACTCCATTTCTGGTCCATCTATTACTAAAAAAAAAAACCTTTATATAGTCCAAATGAAAATAGCTTTGTAGCTCACTTTAAAAGTTTATAGAAAGCCTAGAATTTAATAAATCAAATATTTTGAGTAGGTTTTTGCCATCTGTTAATGGAAATTCTGTTCATTTCTTTATTAATTTAAAGGAAATTCTGTTAATTTCTTTCTTTACTTTTGTGTTCTATTTCCCCTTGATCTTATAAAAGTAGGAAAAATAAGTGAGGATTTAAAAAAAGAAAGAGAAAAGGAAAAATAGGAAGAGAAAAAAAAAAAAAAGAAAAATAGACAGGAAACGTGTTCTATCCCTAAAGTAAAAGAATCTTGTCTTTCAAGCCCCACTAAGTTTAGGAACTGTTCTATTTGTAAAGGATATTTTTTTCAGTGAAAGCTATTTTTGTCCACATTTTCTCACGTGGTTCCATGTCTGGGTGTAGGTATTTCAATCACACTCATCACTGCTGTGCTGTGTGTGCAGAAAATAGATGGTGCCAATGACAGAGAGTCAGGGATCCATGGAGCTCAATCAGCTGAGTTAGGGGAATATATACATTCTTTTATATGGAATACACTTGTGTTATGTCACTTTAAATAGTCTGTATTTGTAGTACAGGGTGTTTCTGACATCAGCAGCACTTTAGCTGTGTTTGTACCTATAATGTCAATTTTCTTCCTAATGTCTTGCAAGATTAATCTCTTTAAATCAATAATTCCAGAGATTCATCTTTGTCATGCTCATTGCTAAAAACATTTTGGTAGTTTGAAATACAACTGAATGTTTTCTGAGGGTTAAATAAATGCCATTTCTCACATTGATTTAATGCAGCATCCACTGTTTCAGGGCAGTGCAGGGTTGGGATAGCAGTTAATTCCATCTGCTCCATACAGAGCCTTCCCACGCAGCTGCAGGAGTTCCATCCTCACAACACACTGCCTGGGATTTCCAGAGAACATCTGTTTTCAGAGCCATCAATATGAAATCCTTTACTAGAGCTGAATTGTCACTGAACAGCACATCCCCTCTTGCATGTTTAACAACTTGCAGCTCACTCAGTATGTCCTGGGTGAGGCCCATGTAATTCTATGACTTTAAAGCAATAGTAAAACCTCAGATTTTTCTGGCAAACAGATTCCCCACTTCCCTCAGGCTGCCACAGCACAACTTCTGAGCAGCTATGCTAGGATATTCAGAGAAAACAGTATTAAATCCCACCACAATTTAGCGAAAATACACCCAGAGGCAATGGATTGTAAATCCTTAAAATCTGGTGGTCACCTGAAGGGGATGTGATGGAGAAGAGAATGCCCTGCTCTAATATTTCTGCATTAATTCATCCCACAGGATTGTAACTCGTCATCTACAATCAAGGCTACTTGGTGGAGAGCAGCCAATATTTTTAGGAGACGGGTAATTTCACCTGATGCAGGTCAACATTTCCCTTTGGACATGCCTGATTCTCACTGATGACATAGTCAATCGTCTCAGTTGTCGAAATGTAGATTCACAGAAAAAATTGAGATGTTCTAGAGTATCCAACATGTGCCTGAGGATGGCTGACAGGGTATAAGATAAATATGAGAGCAGAAAGCTCAGCAGGAAACATCAACCACATTCATAAAGTTAGAAAATGAGGTATCTTCATTTGCAAGCTGAGTCCCAAAACATGGGAACCTCAAGAATATTTTAAGTGAACAATTAGGAATAAAATGGAAGAGAAATAATGGCTTATGATAAAGGTGTTTGATGGGTTAGCAAAGAGTTGCTTTGGATCACTCAGGATCCATTCAGGGCCTTTCTGGAGTTCCCTTGATGTAACTCAGTCACAGTTGAGGCTGTGGATTATCAGAGACAAAAATCCACAAAAATGCATGGGATCAGTCTCTATAAATTGGCACTTGCTGGGCTGGAATAGACTCCCATAAAAGTTTTATTGTGTAATACCTGAAAATTAAATAAAATTTCTCAATCTGACTGTAAAACCTTATCCAAGTCCCACTGTAATAGATGGAGAGAACTTTGGTTACCTTCACAGACTCTGGATCAGGATCCAAGAGGATTATGGATGTTGTGAGTGAAGGTCTGGACAAGAGCCCAGCTTGGATGAGTCTTAGAGCAGCCTGGTCTAGTGGAAGGTGTCCCTGCCCATGGCAGGGGTTTGGAACAAGATGATCTTTAAGATCACTTCCAAGTCGAACCATCCTATGGTTTATGATTCATTATCCCCCACCAGAGGAATTCCCTGCCCCAGTGGGACATGGCATTTATAGATTGGTCCAAAAAACTTTGATGTTCTTTCCAACAAAAATGATTTACAGACATTAAGCTCCACTGGGATGGTCATTTCAAGTGAGGCATAAATGAAAACACATCCTCTCTTCTGAGATACCCCTTTTCTTTCCAGTGTGACTGCTATCCACTGAGGATGGATTATCTCCATGAATTTTGCTGTACAGGACCCACCAGCTGCTGTGATCTCAGCAAGCAGCTGGTTGTTGTGGAGAACCTGCCACCCTCTGGCTCTTCCCAGAGAAAGAAGAACCATTCAGCTTTGCTCACCTCAGAAGCTGAGCACAGATGTCAGCTTCTGATGAAGGCAGAGTGAAGGAGGCACCCCTGCTCTGCCTCTGCTGGTTGCCAGCCAGCCAAAGACATCTGAGACTTAGAATGTGGAAATAATGCAGGACATGGTTCAGAGGACAAATCTATAAGGAGTGCAAAGATGCATGGGAGAAACAGGAAAAGCTGGAAACAGGAACAGACTAATGGGCTGAGTCCATTCCTTGTGCTGTCTCACTGCCTCCTTTCCTAGAGCTCTTCCATCAGCTCCATTTGTCTTCCATTCCCATTAACACCTCCTTGGAGTGTGAACAGCCCAGTTTTGTGGTTGTGCCACATCCAATCCGGAGGCATCCAGGCTCTGAACTGATGTATCGTGGTTTAATGATAATGAATTTTGCATTTTGTTCATGCAAAGAACCTATGTGCCCTTCCCTTCCCCAAACTTTGCACCAGAGGAATTAGAGAGTGGTTCTTCTGGGGAGTGGCTGGCTAATCTGTGGTCAGAAGGTGAATCATGGGGTGTTGCCACTCCATGCCCACATACAAATTAGTAAAGTAGTGGAAAAAAAGGAGGAGGAAGAGATCAAGAAGTGCATGACTTGTTCTCTCTTTCTCTAACTTTAGCAGGGCTCAGAAGGCTCTTCCCTGTCATCAGGAGGAGCACAGAACAAGAGGCAATCCTGAACTTGGAGAGAGGAAATGCTGCATGGAAATGGATCTAATCCTCTGGAAATAGTAGCATCCAAATTATAGTCCAGAAAAGAGCACACGGCATCCCTTGCATCTCCCAGATCAAAACTCACATGATTTCTTAAACTTAATTAAATATCAGATCCCCAGATCCACACAGAATCATGAAATGGTTTGGGTGGGAAGGGGCTTCACAGATCATCCAGTTCTACCCCTGCCATGGGCAGGGACACCTTCCATCATCCCAGGTTTCTCCAAGCTCCATCCAACATGGCCTTGGACACTTCCAAGGATCCAGGGGCAGCCACAGCCTCTCTGGGCACCCTGTGCCAGGGCCTTCTTACCCTCACAGGGAAGATTTTCTTCCCAATATCCCATTTAACCCTGCCCTCTGTCAGTCTGAAGCCATTCCCCCTTGTCCTGTCACTCCATGTCCTTGTCACTCCATGTCACAAGGCATGGAGAAAGCTTGTTTTTAAGGAACATGTGAAGAGGATATAAATGGGAAGAAAAGTGATTTCTAGCCTGGTTCAGTTTGGAAGTTTTGATTGTGTGAGGATGCCACCAGTCCTGCCTCTGTCCACATTGCCCTGGCCTTATAGGCGAGTTTTGATGGCCTTTTCTGTCCCCACCTACCCTGCCAGCTCAAAATTAGGTCTGACGGTGTTCAAGCTGTGAAGCAGCCAGAGAAAGAGCAAACTGCTGTTAAAGGTGCAAATTCCAACTGAGAAGAGAGGACAGCCCTTCTAGAAAAGTTTTGCTGCTGATGTTTTTCACCTTCTGACTGAAATCAGAGTCCCCACCTGCCCCTTTGGCATTGGGTTCATTTAATCTGGTCCATCCAACACCAGCCTTTGAAAATGATGATTCAGAGTAACATCCACTCCACCCCAAGAGCCTGCCCTGATCCTCTCCTGGGGCAGGATTAACTTAAAAATTGATGTGCGATGAAAAATGTGAAACATTTGGTTCTTGTGCTCAGCCTTGTGGTGGCTGAGTCAGTGGGAAGGTTCCAGTTTGAGAGTTCAAGCTTTTCCCCATGACCAGAAGTTGTCTAAACTCACTCCTTGCATATGAAGAATATTTGCATTGTGGATGAGCAGCTATTCCAGTAGGAAATTGTGGGGGAAAGGAGGGAAGGACAACACAGTTGTGCTCCAATTATCTCTAGGAGATGAGATTGAGGATAAAAGCCCTCCTGGATCAAGCTCACAGATCCATAGGGAATTGATCCATGGTCTTGCCATGTTGGATGTCTCTTAGCACAAACACTGTAGGTAAAATCTCCAGAAGCTCTGGGCATGAAGAGAGACACATTCAGCTGAAAATTTTGGTTTAATTCAGTATTTTTTTGTTATTGAGTCCAGGTTTCACTCTCATTTTGCAAAGTCCAGGATACAAATGGGAAAAGTGGGAAGGTTTTTTACTTTTACTTCCAGACCTTGCTAAGAGTTGCAGCAGAATCCTTTGAATTTCATGTTCAAGGCCCAAAAGAAAGAAGAAAATTGATGCAAATGTAAAAATTCTATCTTTTCCTCTCCTTTTACTGGCTAAAGACTCCCAAGTCTGTATTTGTAAAACCTAATTTCCCTAAGAAAAAAACCCACAGTCTTCCCTGTGAAAATTCTTTGAAGAAACAGTGATTTCTACTGGAAGTACTTACAGAAAATTCACAGTTTTTCCAGGAGAGGGTGGAATTCTGCTATTTTTTGTACTCTCAGCAAATGAATAAATAGAGAGATCATGCTGACAAATCCTAACTCTCCTGAAGTCCTCTTTTATTTAGTGCTCCTTTTCTGCACTATAAAGAGAACCATCAACAGGAAAAGCTTCACATTCCTCTTGACATATTTTGTAACACAACTTTTTCTGATGAACGCTGATTTTTCCCAGCAGTTTACCTGTTACTGACACAGAGCTGTTTTTATTGGCTCAATACATTTTTTTCATAAATAAAACCCCTATACAGGATTTTTATATCAAGTTTAAATTACTGTTATGCACTTCTGTGCCATTTGTTGCATTGACAAATCTGTATTTTTTTAAGTCTGGGGTGTTTTGTTTCTTCATTAACTCTCTGTAATCTCTCCACAGTTCTAAGCTTCGATATATTGGTAACTATAGAAGTAATTTTCCTCTAAGTACTTTCTAAAATTTATTTAAGATGGAAAAAATCTAAATTTGATAAAATTATACCTACAAAAAATTCAATTCCCTTTTTTTTTTGAAACTATTTGCATTTCAAAAGAAAATCATTTGTACTGGGGAAAACCCAGAAATGCCAAAAATAGTTGTAGGAGGTACCCATAGCATGGCAGAAACTTTTGGCTGGATAATTGAAGTCCATAAGGACAAGATAAATGAGTGGTAGGATTTCCTAAATTGCTATTAGGAAAAATTAGGAAATATTAGTGGCCATACCACGAAGGCTGCCAGGGCTCCAGGAGGGTTTGGACAACACTCTCAGGAACACAGTGAGGTTTTTGGGATCCTGTGCAGGAGTTGGACTGCATGATCCTTGGGAGTCGCTTCCAGCTCAGGATATTCCATGATTCCATGAGTCAATAACATTATTTGAAATGTATTTGCCCTGGATTAAATTCAAAAGGATTAGAAAGCAATTACACTTCACTCCATTATTACTGAAAGAACAAAACCTCCTCAGGCTAAAGGAATCATCTGCATTTGGTGTATGGTAGATAAGAAAGTATCAGATTTGCTGGATGTTAGATAAGAAAGTCGCTAAACACGGGGTCCCTTTAACTCTGCCTTGTAAGGCACCTGGCCAGATGATCTCAGGGCATCTCAAAGGTTCACAGAACACACCTGGATACGAATCTTCTTGTGGATGAGGTTCATGGAAAGTTTTGCTGAGGTTTACAGATCGCTTGTGTAAATCTCGTTGGAGTCATTGTGGTTTTGGCACGGAATCAGAGAATATCGAACCTGAAACCTGTGGTTTGTTTTTAGACCGTGAGTCACACACGTGGTGGGTGGAAAAGTGGCACAGCTCACTCGATAACAACAGTTTGCTCCAGATCAGGGGCTGGAATTCATTGCAATCCTTCATACCTGAGCACAGAAACTGAATGTCACAGTGAATATGTCAACTGGCAACCAGAAAATTAATGATCCCATGGGGGCAAATTATCACCTCTCTTCTCCCACTGTTTATATACACACACCACATTTTAAACCAGCTTATCTGCCTCCATGTATCCCGTTTTCCTCCTGCACTTCCATCAGCTTCTTGATGACACCTGTCATTAAGACAGATGATCTTGGTAGAAAGCCACATGAGTGGCCGAGAGGATGCCTGCGGGCAGCCTACAGATGTCCCAGGAATGGCTCTATGGATGTGTAAATCTGAGTCAGGAAATATGTCAGACAAGCCTGTTTCCTGGCCTTGCACCCCTAGGTCGCTGTAAATACAGTCATTATCAAGAACTACTCAGCAATAATAGTTAGGACACCAGCTTGGCTAGTAAAATCTAAAAATAAAAGTTCTGTCTTTACTGCTAAATGAAATCAGTTCTGGATCCAGGGCACTGGAACAGAGTTGCCTCTACCACTCTTTTTAGAGTGGTTTTTAGAGCATTTAAAGCCTGGATCAACTGGCATTCTCCCAAACAATTCCTGGGCAGATCTGGGAGTTAACACACGCCAGGGAGCTTTTCTAAGAAGCGGCTTGAATGTGGCCATCCTTGTGAGAATTAGACCCTATTTTGTGTGCTACAAAGTGTGATTATCCACAGATGGTGCCATTTGGTGCCAGATTCTGTGCTCTGGTACTCTCCTGGCTACTGAAATAGCTGTGAGGGCTCATTGTGCTGCTTTGGGCTGAAGATCTTATCCCACGGGTTGCTAGAGACTGGGAAGATACACCAGGGAAGGAGTCACTTCATTTGGACCATTTTGTCTTTCTCCAAGACTGGGATGTGGTCAAAGATGGCTTGATTTGACAAAGATGGTCCCAGAATGGTTAGTCTTGCCGAAGTGCAGCCCATGCCAAATTTAACAAAAACACAATAGAAAACTGGGGGTTCTTACCCCAAGGAGTTTCTAATAACTAATTTTTTACAGTCCCCATTTTGTGGTGCCTGAAAAAACATGCCTTAACTCCTCCCCAGTGATTGCTCCCCTGATTAACCCATACAGCAATTCTCTGATCCCTCAAGGAAACTCAGTGGCACACAGTGCTCCTTCTGCAACGTTCTCACTCGCAGAATCTGAGGCAAGATCGAGTCTTTCTGGTCTTCCACTCGACCTTTCCACACAACAAAACCGGATCAGAATCACTCATTTAATGTAACAACTTACGGTCAGCCTTGAGTGCGCCCAAACATAAAAACATCTCAGCCTTGGCCTCACTCCAACAAACATAAAACTGGCCACATCCCCTGGAAAAGTCTTCTGAGGGCTGATAAATCCCATTTGAGCTGCTCTTGGTAATTGCCACCAGCAGCCATAAACTATGTAGAGTATTTGCCATCTCACAGTGTGGTTTCAAACGCCATGTGAGGAGGAATGTTGGCTTTTAAGGAAGAGTTTGGTTTGGTTTTTGTTTTAATTCAGGACAGCCAGTAAAAGGAAGGCCTAGTGATTCAGGAATCAGGACATCTGTGCCTGGACACAGTCATGGTGCTGGGTTCCTGTGACTTAACAACGTCTTAATGACTGTTCAGCTGGTGGGCCCTGGATAATTGCCATTTGTAAGGGAAATCCTCTGTCGCTGCCTCATTATCCTACACGTCATTTCTTACAGCCTGGGAGGATTTCTGCCCTTTCTGTGATCTCTGTCTCTTTGCCCCCAGAGACATCCTTCCCTCTCCAGAGGCGGGTGGTGGGGATCTGAAGAGAGGTGCATTCCTGTGGTTTAGACCATGAGGAAGAAAAGCCACTATGTGGTAAAAAAACTTCCCAGAATGGAGTCAAAAGGTCATTTGATGGAGAAGATAACCTACAATTATTCTTTTTAGTGAGATATCTGCACACCTGGTTCTTTTTTTAGTGTAGAACTGATGTTCTCAGTATAAACTAGGAAATATGTGATTTCCAACCATCTCATCAGCTAATGGATGTAAAGTCCCATACTTGTGTTTGCCAATATCTAAATATCTGTAATACTTGCAACTAGGGTATGAAAACTTGGGCCTAGCTTAAATTACTAGTCTCAGTCATTCTTCCTTTGTTCTATAATTAATAAAGAGGGTCCAAAAGGGTCCCCCCATCCCAAATGCCTTGTAAGACAATCAGATTTAGATTAATTAATGAATTAAATCCAGGATTGTCTGTATTTTAGTGGGAAAATGTGCACAGAGTTTCACTGGACAGTTGATTGCGTGTCAATGTTAACCTAAATAACAAATTTCTCTATTTGGGCAGTCAATCCAATTATTTCCAGTTAATCACCTGGAAAACACCAAAGAGTGGCTTGACCTGAAAAAAACTTTATGATTTACACTTCTTTTCATGCTGAAAATTTAACTGATTTTGGTTACCTAAAATAGAACTAATTTTTTCTCCAGTCCCATAGTCATCAAATTTCTAGGCAAGAAAAATCTTGGTTAATTTGGGAAAATGGGCTATTTGCCCATTATAAATGAGTGTTCAAACACTTCACAGCTACTTTCTTCAGTGGGACTGGGATTTCCTAGTCCCAACTTTTTGAAATTTAGGAATTCAAAATACTGGTTTACCCTCACTCAAGCCTTCAGGAGTTAGAATGAAAACACAAATATGCAAATACCAATAGAACCAAACTGGATGTACTTCTGTGGGAATCAGGGCTTTAAAATTCTCAGATTCTATGATTTAACTTTTAGTTATGATTGAATTAAACTTAGAGGTGTACTGGAAAAATTTGTGGACTACAAAAGGAACAAATCCCTTTTCTCTACTTTCTCAAATCAATAATCTGTGAAAGGAACACAAAACAAGCCTGTTCCATGTGTGTCCAAGCTTGTACCCACATAAAGATTTGTAATCTTGAAGCATCCTGAATTTACTCTATAAAATGGTGAAACTATTAAAATGGAGCAGATGAAAAGAGAGCCACTGGGATAGAGGTGATTTAACTCATTTTAGGATTTAAGTTCAGATCTGGAATTACAGAGTAGAAGAAACAAAAGGAGATTGAAGAGCAAACACTCTGAGGTCTATGAACATCTCTTCCACTGATGAAAGACTGATTAACATATAGGACAGGAAATTTTTTCCTTTTTATTTTTTTTGTGTTGGTTTTTCAAGAATTCAAGGAAAAACTGGCTGAAAAAGAGACATTCTGAACCTGCTATTAAATGGTGTGAATTTTGTTATTCTGAGCCAGTCAAATATGAAGTCAATCCATCAGTTGTCCAGACGCATTGCTTAGGAATTATTCTGCTAATCTGTCAAAATATGGGAATAAACATTAAATGTTACTGTTCCACTCAGTCCCAGCCCTCTTTCTCAGAAAGATCTCTGTGCTAAGTCATGCGGGAAAAAATTACATAGATAATTGGGATAAAAGAAGTTTACAAAATTATTTAAAGATAATTTGATTTATTCTTCAAAGAGAATAATGCAAGAAAAAAGGAAACATCCAAGAAATATGAAACATCCAGATACCTTTGAATGATCATGGAAGAATGGAAGCTTCTTTCAATTGTCTTTAATAGAAAATGCAAATTTAAGTATAAAAAAAAATTTAAAATCCAGCACCAGTGGAAGGAGGTTATTTCAGAAAAACTCAAAACTGTCAGTTGAACTCCCAGTTTTGATTCTTCAATGAGACAGTTGTATCGGTTGAAAACTCAGACACAACCAACTGTATATCAGAAACAGAAGGTCTTGAAGCTGAGCTGTGGTAAAAAAAAAAAACTTAGAAGAAGAACAGAGAATCCATGTGAAAGTAAAAGATTGGAAAATCCAAGACAGAGTGAATTTTTTTGTGGTCTAAATGCTTTGCACCCAAGCCTAGAGTAACAGGAAGCACTAATAGAAATGGTTGTTAAGTGAACAGTAGTGAACACTTTGAAAGCTGGTGGTAAATTACTAAAATTAATAATGGCCAAAAAACTCACTGTAAAAGATTCCCAGGAAAGGTATTAATAATCACACATCTCCTAATCATGTGGAAGATGATGATGTTGCTGAAGTTGGACCGCTCGTCACCTATCACTGTGATATTCTGCACAGGAATTAAAGGTGTGAAAATAGAATTATTAAGGTATAAAAATCAATTCCTTATTGACAAAACAATAATGAAAATTTTCATACTAAAAAAATAGAATCTGAAGGGTCCTTGGAGAGATTAAGTGATGGTGTTTGACCCACATCCATATTTCTGCTGATGCAAAACAGAGGAAGGATGGAAAAGACCTCCAAGATCATCGAGCTGAGGATATTGTGTCAAGACACTGCATATTTAACACATATCTCACTTAAAATATTGGTGTTTATAATAACTAGAATTGTGGGGAATTCATTTAGAAATTACAAGGGGAACATTAAGACTGTACTAAGAAGTAGAAAGCAGAACATTTCTTTAGAGAAATCAGTGAAATTTTTCAAAAAGTCAAGAAGAGGAAGTTGTTATCCATTCACAAGATTATGATGTTCATCTTGGACTGAGCAGGAGTCCAAGTCTTGAAAACTGGAGAAATCAGTGGCAAAATAAGTTAGTTTTCCATGGATTATAAAATATCCGGGCAGCAGGATTTGGTCTGGTTGGAAGCTTTTTCCAGACTGGTGAGAATAGCAGAAGGCTCTGTGATAATACACAGGGCTTCCACCAGGAAGCATGGCATAAATTATCCCCTCCCTCTCTCCTTCCTACTGCACATTCTTCTCCATGTGCCAGGTAAAAATTCGTTTATTGCAAAATATGCCTGCATTTTTCCCCTCTTGGATAATCGGCCATTTGAACCCAGGCCATTTCAGTAACCTGGCTCAGAAAGTGACACCACAAGTGGTTGTGTTTTTACCACTGAGGAGCTGGCACTCAGCCCTGTAAAGGTGGGAAAAGTGGCAAAGGAGCTTTGAATCTCCATTCACTGCAGGGACAGGGACAAGTCAGGATAACTCATGAGAGTCCTCTCAAAAAAAATGGAGGTAAAGGTTAATTAGCTAGAAAGAGATGGAGAAGAAGTCAAGAGAATCTCAGATTTGTCCAGAAATTCCTTTGGGAACAGAAGAATGAAGGGACTGCCATGCCTTGAATTTATCTTAAGAATTTCCCCCACAGCAGATTCACTAATTCATCAATAGAAAAGTGTCCCTTGATCCCACTCAAACATTATTTTTTAATGCATTAGTTGGTATCTTATCGTCTGTCATGGTTATGTTCTGCCTGGTTTTGAACTGAAACCGCCACATCATCTTATCTTCTTTTATCTTATCATCATTGGTTATCTTATCTTGTCTCTGTTGAGGATCCAACATCATGAGCAGGACCCTGTTCAGTGGGGAGCTGTGCAACCACAAGGTGCTACCTAAGGGCCACCTTATTCTGTTGAATTCCCAGCAGTCAGATATGGAAAAGCTGAACCTGGGCTGGGACAAGCCTTCCAAAAAAAGGTGAGAAACTCTGTTACTAGAAGGGGGTTTATGTTTGACTGCAAAACATTAAACCTCCTGTTGACCCCAACCAATATTTGTCATGAAGTTCTTGAGTGGCTCAACAAGATTCTTCTACATCAAACTATTGTGTAATTAATAGGCAAGTGATTAATGTGACAAAGCCCAAAGGATTAAGGTAAGGTGGATAAACTTTTGGACCCATGAGCTAAAGGATTTACATCACGAGGAACGTGATGACTCCTGTTTGAGCAATCAACCAGCTCCAGAGATATTTACCTTCTTCCCATCAATAGTGTAGAGCTTCTTCACCGGGAACTGCAGGATCTCCGTGATCTCATCCAGGAGCGTTTTGAAACTCCGGGCATTTCTACGGTTCAGGATGATGGAACGCCGAAATCCACTTTCCCCATTCTTAACCAGAGTGATTTTCTTGGGTATTCTGGGACCATGGTGAGTGAAAGGTGCGGAATAATCTTCCATCTTGCCCTCCTGAGCCGCTCTCCTCATGGTGCTGGAGGGGCGACTGTTCCGCGGCGGGGCCGGCCTGTGTCCCCCGGAGGTGATGCTGATGGGCTTCACGTACTTCTTGTCAGAGCACAGGTAGCACCCTCCATCCTCCAGCTGGTCCAGCTCACTGATGCAGTGTATTCCTCGTGGGGTGGTGATGGTCCTGACCCCAAAGGGCAGCGGGACCCGATGGGAGAGGTCGTCCATGAGCGCGTTGAAGCTCTTGAAGCTCCGCTGGTTGATGGCCATCTTGACTCCGGCGAACTGAGGGTCTCCACTCTTGAAGAAGGTTATTTTTTTGGCCGGAGGGACCTTGGTGAGGGTGCTGGCCCGAGCCACGGAGGGGAGGGGTGGCTCATAGTTGTAGGAGCTGGTGGTTGACAGGTAGTCAGCAGGCACCTGAGTCATCCCGCTTGCTTAAAGGTAACTACAAAGAGAAGGAAAAAACAGAGTGGGGTTTTTTGAGTTAGGAAGGATCAAGGCCTGACTACTCTAGAAGAAAAGTTTGTGTTCCTCACAACAGCTCCTTCATGAGCAGACTGTACCAAGGGCTCTTAGGAATTCATGGATCAGGCAGGTACAGGGAAGCACAGCAGGGAGAGCATCCATAACCCTGCTCCTCACAGTAAAACCCTCCTGGTCCTGCAGATTCCAGTGGGAATCCAGTCACTGTCAGTCACCCCTGAGGCACAAAAAGCATGAGTCAGACCCCAAGCAAAACCCACAAAAAGTGCACTGTTGTCCTTTGGAGTTTTGTGTCTTCCTTGCTTATATTTTTGAGGTTTTCTCTGAAATTATCAGAGCCAGTGATTACTTCAAATTTATTTTTACAAGAGCAGCACTGAGATTCTCATGTAACCCTTTAACCCTGTGGACTGGAGCATAACAAAAACCAAAACAAAGCTGAATTTCTTCATGCTGTGATTATATTTTTGTAGCACACAATCAGTCCTGAGCTCACTGAGGAGCAGTCTGGTGCCACATGCCATAATGTGCTGAGTTCTGGATGAAAAATTTCTGGCAGTCTATGCAAACAAATAACAAATAGCACAACACACCAAATAGAACTAGAAAACTTGGTTCTGCTAAAGGATGGAAAAATTAGAGATTGGTTGGGATAGTCTGCCCAATTTTTGTTGTCCTTCACTTTAAAACATAAACTGATTTTGGTGTTTCAGTCTGGTGGTTGCATGCCACATTTTGAACACAAGTGGTTTTAATGTCACTGTCCTGATTCCTTACTACTTGCCCTTATTAAATCCATTGCCTTGGAAGCCAGTTGCTAAAAAGTTCATTTCTCACATGGATGGAAATTATTATGCCCAAAAAAGAAGACAACTTGATTTTGACATGAAAAAAAAAATAAAAGAAATAACACCATTTTTACAACTGGTAAAATATTGACTGCAAAGAGCACAATACATTTATTTCATGAAACAAGCAGTGATTCCCCAGTTTACTCAGAGTTAATTACTCAGACTTCAATGGAGAGTCTTAAAATGGCACTTAGATATGTCATCTTCAGGTCATTTATCTGCTCACAGATAGGAAGTAATTTGAACTGTTAATAAGGAATCAGTAGAATTGCAACTTGCAGAAGGGGGTTCTGGCCACAAACATCTACATTAAATTTATTTTCCAAATTCTGCTCCTTGTTGGTACCAGTTTTCTATGGTAACTTTCAAAAAATAGGAAATGAAATATTTTTAGTGCTCACAAATTAATTAGAAAACAGTAAATGTATTTATAGTTGAATGGTTCATTCACTTTGCTCCTGGGTACCTCTCTTGCAGCAGCTGAATGAAGTTCTAGTTTGAATAATTGTGGTAATCACAATTTATCCTTTGGAGAATCAATTTGGTGCCCACTGCCATTAATGGGAATTCACTGTTGAAGCACTCAAAAAGCTGTAAATGCTGAATTTCTCTGCATTTTGGAACAAAACCATTATATGCTTACCACAGTGCCCTCAAGTAAAATATTTGTGCATGTTGTACTATGGCAAATGCTGCAATAAATGGAAGTTTGAGCTCAGCAAGGTGAGAAAAGACATTAGGCGTCATTTGAAAAACCATTATTGTGAAAAATCCCTGCTTTTTTTTACATCCAGGCACACCCCAAAGATTTCAGTATGGTTTATTCTTTCCATGTACACATTTCACCAAGCAATTATTCACTTATTTATTTCACAATTAAAGGTCAATCTATTACTCCAACTCATCATTTCCAGGGGAAAAAATATCTCATTTCTCTATTTTCCAACAGCTTCCAGAAAGGTGTGTTCAAATTTTCTCCACAAGCCCTACATTGGAGCTTTCAAACAGTGACAGCATCGTTTCCAAACAAAGCCATTATCCAAATTGCAGTCACTGGACAAATGGTGATCCACAATATCCTGACTGCATTCCCAGAAATCTAAACTGCTTCCCAAGGATTTATTGTACATTTTTCAAGTTTTTAAATCATATTGTAAGAAGTACAAAAAAAAAATTAAATAGAGGACAAACCATAACACGCTTTCCCAGTACTACTTTGTGTGGGGAATAATTTCATAGGATTGTTATGGGATGACTAATTTAAAGGAATATTATTCCCTGAATTTTGGGTAATAGAGCTGATTACCCACGCCAGCCTAGAGGGTCTGTCAGATCTGCTCTTACAAAGCCATATATCCACAAAAAAACCCCAAAAAACCCCAAAAAACCAACCAACCAAACAAACAAACAAAAAACCCCAGTTCCCATACAGAGGAGTTTAATACTATTCATTTGAAGGGTCAGAGTTGGAAAAGAATGCTACTGTTTATCTACAAATAAAAATGTTCATCTCACCCAAATACACAAATACACCTTTTTAGAGAAAAGAGAGAAGTCTCAATCCATTTTTTTTGTACTTACATTGAAATACTTCATCCCTCTGGCTCAAGATGACTTTTCCTTACGGAATATCCAAGGGATTAAAAATAAAACCAACCAAATAATAATAATAATTTAGGAAAGCAACACATCCAGCCAGCCACCTGCAGGATCAAACACACTGGAAAAGGCAGGGAAAAATGTTAACAGGTTACCTGCTGTCAATCAAACTGGCCTCAAAATGACTGACCACAGCTTGGAGGGTTAAGCAGGGCTGTGTTGCTAAGGATAGAAAGAAAAGCTACCTAAGCTGCTGGAGAAGGCTCTCAAATCCACTGGGGCTTTAGCCACAATTTGTCCAATCCCTCTTTTCCTTGTGGCCATGTAACTCCAGCATAAATCTGACTCTGTTGTGAAATCACACCAGTACAACTGGAAATGCAATTCATCTCTTAAATAAAGGCCTGCAGGGACCTGGAAGACTTTCCTGATCCAACCCACTCATTAAAATGCTTTGGAATCTTATTTCTCTTTTGGACTCTAGGGAAATCAGTGGGACTGGAGTAAGGATGATGGCTCTGAAGGGTTTGTATGGATCTGTCACTTCTCACCTGGATGATAATCCCTTACTCAGGACAGGGATGGATGAGATCCATAAAAACTTTTTCAGGAAAATATTAACAGGAAAATCTAGAGGTTCCCTAACCCCAAAATTTCAAGTTTATGGCAGATGGCAAAGTCACAGTCTCAGAATGATGCTCAGCAGTTGGATCACTGAGATTTGAGCATGAAATACAGACAGACAAGAACATGAATGACAAATAATTGGAAATTACTTGTTTTGTCATAATTCACCTGTAAGAACCTTCCTGTTTTGTCTCTCAGTTCCTACTTGCAAAAAAAGGACACATATGGAAACAACAACAAAAAATCAGATGGATTTAGGTGCAAAATCAGTGAGAAATCTCACTCCTGCATGGACTGGGATTCTTGAAGATTGGACCTGATGATCTTGGAGGTCTTTTCCACCCTTAGTGACTGTGATTCTGTGATTCCACTGCTTACACAGCCCATGCACCTCTCTCACTCCCAGCACTGAGCACATTCTTTTGTAGAAACAAATCACATGCAGGGAGATCCGGGTCATAACGGGCTTCTATTGCAAGGGCAGGGATTTGGGGATCCTGCAGGAATAAATCCAGCAAGGTTTACATCTCAGATCCTTAACAGGAATCTTCTAAATGTAATGTAAGTGTAGGAGCTGTTACAGTCCTCTTTGTACTGCATTTTCCAGCTGTGGACACATCTTTGAGGGTCCAGAGACCATTCCTGTGGGATCCTTCACCCGGAGGACCAAGGTCATCTTTTTGTAGTCTTGCATTGGGTATAAGAGGTCACAGTTCTACAGGAAAATTTGTAGGAGTCCACCCATGGGAAGGACTGAACCCCTCATGGAGGCCTTTCTGCACACTCAGGGCTGTGCCATGGAGCTGGTCCCTGTTTTTCAATTTCCCATCACAGTTTGAAATGAAATCTTGAGAAGACTAAAGTATAACAGTCAGGGAAGTCCTGGACTTCTCAAAACTTCAAACCTCTGTTGTTGGAATTCACACAGAGCTGTGTGACCTCTTAGCCAAAACCTAATGGAATGGGTTGGGTTGGAAGGGGCGTTAAAGATCCTCTCATTTCACCCCCTGCCATGGACAGAGACATCTTCCACTATCCCAGGTTGCTCCAACCTGGCTTTGGACACTTCCAGGGATCCAGGGGCAGCCACAGCTTCTCTGGGTACCCTGTGCCACGGCCTCACCACCCTCACAGTCAAAAATTCCTTTCTAATATTCCATCTAACCCTGCCCTCTGACAGTGGGAAGCCATTCCCTGTGTCCTGTCCCTCCTGTTCCTTGTCCAAAGTCCCTCTCCAGCTCTCCTGGAGGGCCCCTTCACTTGGAGCATTAACATCTGCTCACATCAGCCTTCACCTTCTGTCCCTTGCACTGCTCTTATCTTGGAAAGTTTTTTCCTTCCTTGTCTCTGCTGGGGTTGTAGAAGAAGTAGAAGAATCCAGGAGTCACCCAGAAGGTGCTTGAGCCAAGGCAGGAGAGCTGTCAGGGAATGTGACTCCATGAATCGAGCACCACTGTTCAAGACCTTTATGAGGAAATTCCAGACACGACTTAAATACTTTAAATTATCAAGAATCCACTCCATCCAGCAGTGACAGCTCATTAATCTCACTTAATACTAAAATCTGTGTCTTTCCTCTCACCTGAACAGTCCCAGTGTTAATTTTTTATGACTTCTTTTGATTTATCAGGGTGCAGAATTTTGCTGGAAATTTCTCTATCCATACAAGCTATTGCAGCTTCTACTTCTGCAAAGTCATTTCTTTCAGACAGAAGAAAAATTTACAGATCACCAAAACACTGGGAATGCAGCTGTTGAAAACTCCAGGTTTGTCTTCCAGAGAAATCATAAACAAAATGATTTCATGTGGAATTTTTCCCAGAGCAGTTGAGAGTTTCTAGCTAGGAAGATGAATCAGTTTGAAGATTTAACCATGTTTTTTTCTAAAAAAAGCTCATTTCAATTTGCTCCATGCTCCTTTTGATGAAGAAAAATATTTTTTATATATCAAAGTGATCTTAATTAACAAGGAGTATTTATGGTCTGACCAAGACAAAGTAATGTAAGGAAAATGACAAACTTTGAGAAATTTGATTCATAAAAAGATAAAAGCATTGAATTGGTGTCATGGTTTGAGCTTGGCACAGAGCTAGTGCTTCTCCCATGAAAATGCTTCACTCTGGTGTCTGCTGTGAGATGTGACCAGGAATAAGCAAAACAGGCTCTAACTTAAACATAAAGAACACTTTATTACTTAAACTACAGGAAAATAGGGAAAGACTATAAGGAAAAGGAAAAAAAAAAAGAAATTGAAAACCTTACAAAAAACTTTCCTCCTCCCCACTCCCTGACTTTCCCAATCTGATACATTCTCTCAAATCAACTGCCTAGCCTTGGCCCCACACTTTAGTATACTCAAACTGCAGTTCATGAAGAGGAAAGGAGTCTTTCTTGTTCTATAGGCTTCTCCTGGAAACACACTGAAACTTCGTGTGCTTCTTTGTCACTTCGGCACCGCCCGGAAAAAGTCTTTTTGCCGCTTGTGACATCTTCTTTCTATGCCCAGTGCTCTCACCACTGAGACATGGCCAGAGCTGCTTTTAGGGTTGTCTTTCAAGGATGCTTTGTCTCACTCTAAAAAGGCACAGTCTCTGCTTTGGGACATTTGTCTTCCCTATATTTTTCCAACCCTCTGGGGCCGGGGGTCCTCACGATGAACCCTCCTGGTTCTGAGGCACTGCTTCCCCCTAAGTGCAGTCTGTGTCACAGGAACAACTGAGTCTATGGCCACAAGAAAAGTCCAGCTAAAAGGCCACTCCAAATCATCTCTCCCCATCTAATCATCTCCACGTTCTTCGGGCCAGGTCCTTGTCTCATCTCATCTCTTATCTCCCTTCTTATTCAGCTTCGAGGAGGATTAGCATTTTTGCAAGGCCCCAATCATGAAAGAAAGGGTTAAAAGTTTTCAGTCTCTATCTGTCCCGGAGTGGCACTCTCACACACGCTGCCCACACGCTGCCGCTCCGGCCGGGCACTCTTCTTCCCCCCTTCTCCTCCCGGGCTGGCTGCTATCACATCACATTCAGACGCCGGCTCCTCTCTCTCTCTCCCTCCTGGGGGGGGGGGGGGGCTGGCTGCCCGATGTCTCGATGTCTCTTGGGGCTCCGCCACCCTTCTATCTTTGAGAACTTTCTCACCCCCATCTCTGTCCAGGCCCCGGGCCTACCGCATGGCTGCCCCTCCCCCACCCAGCAGCAAGGCTGGACGGGGGAAGAGATCTGACTTCTTCACAGCGACGTCTCAAGAGAGCGTGCCAAGGGCAGTGCCCTGCTTTTTAACTCTTGTGTATTCTCGGAGGTGTGTCCAAACCCCACTGGCTACACCGGGTGCCAGTCTCAAACCCAAAACTTTCATTGGTTTGACCACAGCTTCTCAGAATTCTCACTCTTTCCTGGTCAAACCACTACAATTGGAAAGCAGTTTACCCATTTCCCTATGAATATTTAACAATTATCTGAAAAAAAAGGAGACCAAAATGGATTGAATGTATGTTTTCTTCTCAAATAATTTGTTACCTAAATTACTTGGAAATGGTTATCAAAAGGGCTTTAAGTTTTCCATTATTTTGGAAGGAGATTTCTGATAGCTAGCATGTCATTCTATTCCATGGATGGATGAGCCTAAAGCATTCCTCACTTTTCCTCACCCAGGTCCTTGTCAGAGCTGGACTTAAACCCGTGGAAAATCACCTCCAGGTAGGAACAGTGCTGGAGATTTCAGGGATTGACACCATTCCTTGAAGCTCACTGCTGGATCAGAAAGGAAGCTGGAGATGCAAACTCTACCTTCTGCGCCAAAAACATCTTCCCAATTTGACAGCACCTACAGCTTAGAACATTTTCAACTATTTCCTAGGAGGGTTTGGAATATATAATTAATTTATTTTCCTTCTCTTCTGGGATTTTGTTAGGAATTCGCAGGGTAGATGGATGGGTAAAGGTTCCATCTCTGGAAACATTCGTGGGCAGGTTGGATGGAGCTCTGAGCAGCCTGATCTGGTGGAAGGTTCCCTGCCCATGGCAGAGGGGTAGGATTAAGTGATCTTTAAGGTCCCATCCATGATTCTAGGAGTGCATGATGTGGGTAGAAATGATAAGAGCACTGGAATTGTTGAACCTGGAGGACTTGGAAACATCCCCATTCTTGTCTATAACTGCCTTGGGCATGGTGTAGGTTTGGGATAGAGACCCTTCTCAGAAGAGGAAAGCATTAAGACATGGCAGACACAAGTGGCAGCAGGAAAAATGTCATTTTGATAGCAGAAAGAAATAATTTGTGATGATGATCAGAGGCTGGGGCATCAGAGGTAGAGCCAAGTCTGAGGATACTCAAAACTCCTCTGATCTACTGAGACTGGGAGTGTAGAACCTCCGAAATCTCTTCCAGCTTAATTTATCCTGTGATTTAGCAAAGGCAAGGCAGCTTCTACAAAGGTTGCCTGCACTGGGTCAGGCTCCTGGGGCAATTGGGATCCACCTAAATGCCAATTTAATGTGATCCATCCTTTACTGCCACCTGAACTGTTCTGTCATCAGAGATGTTTTCTGGGATCTGATGGAATATTCCACCTCAAATTTCTTTAACTCTTATTAACTCTTCCCTTTTGTGATCACTGGATTTCCTTCTAAAAATTCAAATATTCATTTACACATGTGACTTTTTTGTTGTTCTGGGTTTTGGTGGGGGGCGGGGGGGAATTGGTGTAATTTTTTAACAGGGTAGATAGGGTTTTTTATTAGTTTGGGGTTTTTTTAAAAGAATGTACTTATTTTTCTTTACTTGGGTCCATATAATTTTGAAACAAGTCAAATCTCAAAGCACAGCAACCCAAGTTGCATTTCCAAGTGCAGCCTCCAAAGCAAAGGATTACAATGCACTTAACCCAGGTAATAAAGAAGCCCAGCCTTCTGGAGGATAAGAATTAGTCTCAGGGATCAGATTCATCTACAGAAAATCTCCCTGCTGTTCTAGATGTATTACCTAGTTCATTTTACAGCCATCAGGAACAGGTGCAAAGAAAGAAAATCTACTGAAATTGCTGAAAAATCAGGGTATTTTTTCCCAATGTTCCTTATTTTTAAAGCATTTATTCTGTTAGAAGGTCTCTACAGCTGATAGATGATTTTCCATGGGTTTAAATCATGAAACTGAGTGCCTTCTACATGCAATAAAATACATGAGTTGAGAAACTTTGGAGGTTGAGTTTTGGAAATAGCTGGTGTTTCTCTTCCAACCCCAACCATTCTGTGGTTATTCCTTTGGCAAGAGGAGCCTTCACTATGCAAATAAAAGTTGAATTCATGAAGCTAAAGACCAAACTCCTGGTATCAGTTGAGGGTGTAGGGACTGAGCCTTAAAGGTCTGGTTCCAGGATCAGGATCTCAAATAGAACAGACCTTTCCAGGACTGGCTCTAAACCAAGACTTGGTTCAAACTCCTCAGTGGTGAGTTTTGCTTCCTGCTTAGGCTGTCTGTGGGAATAATGGAGTAACCATCCCTCAAAATGTTCAGGAGACACAAAGATGTGTGTGGTGGAAATAATGGAGTAACCATCTCTCAAAATGTTCAGGAGACACAAAGATGCCCATGGGTTAGTGACAGTGCTGGGTTAAAGCTTGGACTTGGTGGTCTTTATAGAGCTTTTCCAGCCTCAAAAACTCTGCAATTTTTGGTGAGCAAGGACAGGGACACCATGATTTCTGTTTGTTACCCCTTCCCTACACATCCTGTAGTCCCCATCTATTCAATCACAAGAGGATACTGGTGGAAGGATACTGATAAGCACAGCCCACTGTGAGATTAAAACACTCTCCAACCAAGCAAGACCTAACTCAAAGAGAACTGTTTTCTTTTCCTAAAGAAATGTAGGATTTGTCTTTCCTAAAATGAAAATAAGGGTTTTATAAACTAGAAGCAGACAGGCCAGTTCTGCCACTTGCTGTTCAACACCCAGCTGGGTCTATTGACACAACAACCCTCAATCTTAGAATGGTTGAATTGGAAAAGACCTCCAAGACCAAAAAGTCCAAGCTGTGACTGATCCCCACCTTGTCACCAGCCCAGAGCACTGAATGCCACATCCAGTCATTCCTTGGACACCTCCAGGAACTGGGACCCCAACACCTCCCTGGGCAGCCCATTCGGCTGGGACACAGCCCCAGTGACAGGATCCAACCGCAGCAATGGCCACATCTGGGTGTTTCAGAGTCTGCATTGTTTAGCTCCAGCAATACGGCAGAAATACCTCTAGGATCAGGGACAAAGCTTTTGTTTCAGAGGGTGTTTCTAGCGCTGATCCAGGCATTTCCCAGTAATATTGTGATAAGTAATCAGCACTGTCCTTTAATCACATTTCTGGCAATATTGGGGAAAATAACTTTGCATTTCCTTCTGAGGTGAAATTTTGAAGTCCAACTTGCTCTGAATGTTTGTATCAGGAAATTGATAAACAGAGTTGCTATTTCTCTTCTCTCTAATAACAAGGGACAAGACCTGAGGGAATGGTTGGAGCTGTGTCAGGAGGAAGTTTAGGTTGGATATCAGGAAAAGGTTCTTCCCTAAAAGAGTGTTGGGCACTGGAACAGCCCCAAGGCTGCCAGAGCTCCAGGAGCATTAGACAATGCTCTCAGGCACAGGATGGCATTGTGGAGGAGTCCAGGGCAGGGCCAGGAATTGGATCAATGACTTTTGTGGGTCCCTTCGATCTCAGAAGATTCTCTGATTCCTGATTCCATTCATCACATCAGACAGAGGAGAGAGCATGGCAAAACTGGAGCATCTTGCCCAACTCAAGCCTGAAATTGTACAATTACATGAAAGGAACAGGATCCCAAAAACACACATGGATTACAAAGATCAGGAATGGGCTGAGCAGATGTTGGCAGATCTTCTTCCTCTCCATAGGCACTGTCTGGTAGGGATGTCCTTTAATTATAGACACACAATGTGGCTCCTGTATGTCCCACCTCTCATCCCAGGGCTGTTTCCAGCTCAGAGGAGGAAGCTCAGGCACACAAGGAGTTTATAGAGAAGGAGCTGAGCTCTCCTGAGCTGGGGAGCTCCTCTGTAACAGGGAATTCCTCTAACAGGGAATGCCTCTCTGTAACAGAGAATGATGGAAGAAGCTGAGAAAGTTCAGCATCCAGGGAAGCAAACCAGACGGCTGGGGTGAGAAGCTGAAGAACCAGGAATATGCACAAAACCCAGGACCTGAGGCAAGCCCTGCCTAGAAATTGCCACCCAGAAGCTGATTGCTGAGAGAGTCCCCATGAGCTTTGGAGAGGTTCCAGTCTGCAGCTGGGTCTGGCCTGCCAGCTCAAGGCTGTACATCAGGAGAAGGAACTCACCACGGGTTACAGAAACTGCAGGTGTTGGAAGGTTTTTTCTCCCAGTTTCCACAAAAAACACTCCAGTCCTTCCTCAGGACAACAGGCAACTTTTGAAATACACAGACATTTTATTGCCCAGACCTTGGAGTTCAGCATGGGGTTCTCCATATGTCCAACAACCATTTGCATCCCAGAGTTTCCATCTCCATGAGGCACAAGTCAATTTCCTCTACACCACCATAATTTCCCTATTTTCCATTTCCAATAAGACATTTACCTGAGATTATTAAGCCTTTGAATGGAACATTGGCTTTTTTTTCCCTCAGTACAGATCTCATTTTTCTGACCATTGTTAACATTTCCAGGCCTCTTTATATGATTTCTCTTTCCTTTCTTATATCTTCAGCTCCTTCCAAATGGTTATCAATTTTTATTTTTATTAATGTGCCTTTTACATTCTTAAAAAAAGTTGTTTTAAAATATATTAAATCAAATCAGCTCCCTCCACAATCCAACATATATATCCTTTCTATCTCACTTTTTCAATGTGTATTATTGAATCCAAGGACAGCATTTATTCATCCAACAATATCTCTTTCTAAAAATGCTTTTAAATAATTTTCCAAGCCAAATCCAGCACTGTGTAAAATCTGATAAACAGTAGAAAGAGTCAAATTTCTCTAGAATAATTTATCTGGCCTTTTTTCTGGAATTCTTCTGCCATGCAGCTGTACTCTTATTTGGGCCTCAACATTTGCTCCATTGTATTAGAAGACACAATTTCTCACCTGGAGTGACTCCTTTTGGTTTTGGGTAATAGGAAGAAAAAAATTATCAGGGATATTATCCCAGTTTTTTCTCCTTTATTCATCCCAGTTCACATTAGCTGCCTTTGGGAAGTGACAGAATTTGTTTCTCAGTTCATTCTCTAGCATCCAACTTGTCAAGATCAGCAAAGCTGATCTGTGTTTTTTCCATTTTTTTTCAAGGATTCCTCCATTTGTTCTTTATCAACTGTAATTTTAATATTTTATACTTCCTTCCTCACTTCAAATCCAGTCCAAATCACTCTCTTATAGTTTTCTTCTTCAGGAGACTTTTTTTAAGGTGTTCAATGACTCAGCCAGTTTTGAATTATTGTCCTCCTTATTAATTTATTATTAGTCCTGCTTTTTCTGCTACTTTTCCTCTACTCCCAAGATTTATATCCTTCCAGTTCTTTCTCAATTTTAGTTCATGTCAGCAAAACTCTGACCTCTCATGCAGAGTAACATTGCTAATACCGGCACCCTGGCCAAAGTTTAAATTTGGTGTTTTCTGTGATTTTTGCTTGCCTACACTTTCAGCACAATTAAACTGTTCTTAATTTCCCCCATCTATTGAATCCCAGTGCCAGACTCTCTGATCAGATGAGCCAGCAAGAGCTCAGGGGATCCCTTGGGGTTGAACACCTGCTCTGCTCGGGCACTGTGCAGGAGCAGAAGGGACAATGCTTCCCCTCCGCTGCCAGCTGTGGGACAATGGGGGGTATTTCTGACACAAACACTCCTTTCCAGATGTTTTGGAGAGAACAAAGTGTCCTGGTGGTGTTGTCATTTTCTGGGAGAACAAAATGTCCTGGTGGGGTTGTACAGTCAGGTGGTCCCATGTCACAGACATCTTTTATGAAAAATCCTTTCTTTAAGATCTTTCCTCCTGAGAAGCTGGGAGGCCTCAGGAACAAAATGTAAGCGTTGATTATCTGCTACTGTGGAATGCAACAGGTGCATCTGTGATTGGTCTCATGTGGTTGTTTCTAATTAATGATGAATCACAGTGAGCTGGCTGGGACTCTCTGTCCGAGTCACAAGCCTTTGTTATCATTCTTTCTTTTTCTATTCTTAGCCAGCCTTCTGATGAAATCCTTTCTTCTATTCTTTTAGTATAGTTTTAATATAATATATATCATAAAATAATAAATCAAATCTTCTGAAACATGGAGTCAACATTCTCGTCTCTTTCATCAACCTGAGACCCCTGTGAACACTGTCACAGTCCCACAGCTGCTCAAACCCTAAACAGGGTCAGGGGGATCCTATGCAGCCAAGGAACTGGGACAAGGATCAGCCCATGCATGGATAATGTGAGGCAAATAAATTCTGCTGTGCAGGGTACTCAAGGCTGGATGTGGATCTGACTGAGAATGTCACTCCAACTCTCCTTGAGAGCCACCAGAATGACAGGATGTCTGTCAGGCTGTGTTCAACCCATGGAATGGTTTGGGTTGGAAGGGACCTTAAAGCTCATCCAGTCCCACTCCCTGCCATGGCCAGGGACACCTTCCACTATCCCAGGCTGATCCAAGGCCCATCCAGCCTGGCCTTGGACACTGCCAGGGATCCAGGGGCAGCCACAGCTTCTCTGGGAAACCACAGCCAAGGCCTCCCCACCCTCACAGCCAAGAATTCCTTCTCAATATCCCATCCATCCCAGCCCCCTGGCAGTGGGAGCCATTCCCTGTGTCCTGTCCCTCCATCCCTTGTCCCCAGTCCCTCTCCAGCTCTCCTGGAGCCCCTTTAGGCTCTGGAAGGGGCTCTGATCTCTCCCTGGAGCCTTCCCTTCTCCAGGTGAGCACCACCAGCTCTCCCAGCCTGGCTCCACCCCCTGGAGCATCTCCATGGCCTCCTCTGGACTCATTCCAGCAGCTCCACATCCTTAATTCTTCACTGGAATTTTCAAATTAACTCTATCTTAGAACTGTTGCTTTTCTCCACTGTCTGGAGAAGAAGTTCAAGGTGATGAACACAGAGGGTTACTATAAGGTTGTTTCATCCCTTTCGTCTCATTCCCTGTGTCCTGGATCTAAATTATGAGAAATGAGTGCTTGAATGGCTCCTTGTTAACCCTTCAAAGAACATGTTTAAAATATTTTTTTTAATTGAATTGCAAAGGACTACTGAGAATGAACACCTGAAACACTGAGAAGGAAGGGGGAAAAAGCCCCTGAACAGCATTGCATTTCCTCCTGAGCTGACCCTTCAAATAAAGTTCCTTTGATATTCTTGAGAGATGAGAAAGTAAAAAAAACAAAAACAAAAACAAAAACAAAAAAACTACATTAAATTAAAGGAAAAGTTTTGCTTCACCTTAATTACTCTTTCAAAGCATTCAAAAGAATTTTTGAAAAAGAATAGAAATATCATATTGATACATGGTTTGGGGTCTTCAAAAGATTCCACATTTGAACTTGTGATTTAAAACCAAAACAGCTAAAAAAGGCACCTCCTGCTCCTCCTCCTCCATGTTTGCTGCAGTTGAGATCCAGTTCTCCTGCATAGCAATGGACACCACATTTTTGACACTTATTATGTGTAGCCATGATATTTTCCGAAAAAGCCCTTTGCCAGGTTTTTTCCCCTGAGAAGCTGGAGGCCTCAGGAGCAAAATGTAAACAATGATTATCTGCTGCTGTGGAATGCAAGAGGTGCATCTGTGATTGGTCTCATGTGATTGTTTCTAATTAATGGCCAATCACAATCCAGCTGTCTTGTACTGTCTGGTCAGTTGCAAGATTTTATTATCATTCCATTCCTTTCCATTCTTTTCTATTCCTTTCCTTGCTTGCCTTTTGATGAAATCCTTTCTCCTATTCTTTTAGTATAGATATAATATAATATAATATAATATAATATAATATAATATAATATAATATAATATAATATAATAAAATAATAAATCAGCCTTCTGAAACATGGAGTCAAGATTCTCATCTCTTCCCTCATCCTGGGACCCCTATGAACACCACCACAGTTCTGCTTTGCTGCCTTCACCCCAGGGTAGGATCTGAATGTCCTGGTGCTTCTTCCTCCTCCTCATTCCCTCTCTGCTGACATTGTGATCTCCCTGATGTCATTTGGTGACCACAGCCTTGACATTCATGGTGTCAGGAGCAGCCCTCCACTGCTGGGTCTCTCCTTTCCTTCCTGAGCTTCCCCAGAGGTGGCTCTGTCAACACTTCTCACAGAATCATGGAATAATCTGGTTTGGAAGGGACCTCTGGAGATTCTCCAGTCCAACCACACCACCAGGGCAGGGTCACCTGGAGCAGGTGACACAGGAACACATCCAGGTGGGTTTGAAGTGCCTCCAGAGAGGGAGACTCCATGAAAGTCCCTGGGCATCCTTTTATCAGAGCTAAAAGAACAGCTCCTTATCTCCCAGCACAGCTCCTTCCTCCCAACTGGAATAACCCTCACTCACACAACACCCAAGTTCACAACCTCCATGTCATGTTCAACACCTTCATCTCCTTCACACCAAACACTCCCATCTGGAATGTTGCCAAATCATATAGATTCCTGGCTGAAATTGGTCCCAAACTCCCTGCCATCTCTTCTTGTAAAACACCTGTTTCTGAGTGACCTTATCTCAGCCTACATAAACTTCTTGTCAGTTTTCACATTATTATAGAAGATCCATTCAAAATCTTGCCTATAAAATTCTTCACTTCTGCAGTCACAGAATCCCAGAATCAGTTAGCTTGGAAAAGACCTCTCCAAGATCATTAAGACCTGTCACCAAACACCATCTCATCAAGGAGACCACAGTACTGAGTGTCACATCCAGTGGTTCATTGAACATTATCAAGGTTGGGAGCTTCAACACCTCCCTGGGCAGCCCCTTCCAGTGCTTAATTTTCTGCTTTTCTCCATGTTTTCACCTTTGCCCTTACCATGCTCAGCTGATCTGAAGATCTTTCTTACTCCTGCCTGTCCTGAGGACTGCAAGATTTGGCTAATCCAGCTCAAACGTCTCAATACATGGAGCAGGATTTTTTTTTTTCACACTATGGGAATAGGCAGCAAGTGAAGATTTAGGGAATTTCCTTCTCCTGCCTGTCCTGAGAACTGCAAAGGTTGGCCAGTCCCACTCACACCTCTCAATCCATGGAGCAGGAATTGTTTTCATACCATGGGAATGGGCAGCAAGTGAAGGTTTAGGGATAGATACATTCCTTGCTGTCATTCACCTCCTTTCCCTGGCCCCAAACTCATCCCAAACCCACAGATCTTCTAAAACATCTTGGAATTAAAGCAAAGCTTATATAACACTGCAGTGATCACTCAGCTCCTCAACTCCACCATTTGCCAGCTGATATCTGATCCTGACCTGGATTCAGATGGGAACACTGTTCCATTGGTCCTGCCTCTCACTCAAAAGCAAATGTGATAAGGAATAGCAAGATTCTTTATTAAGAGGCTTTGCATGCCTTTGAGGAAGCCTGAAAGTGACAGTGTGTTGAAATTGGTGAGTGGATTGCCAGCAGTATGGGAACAGATCTGGAAAAGTACAGCAAAAAAATACCTGGGATTATCTGTGCTGATTTCTTTTTTTTTCCATGGGTTGGCCAAGGGCCACGTTTTCCTGACTTCAGTGTTCACTTTGCCTGAGCTTTAAATGGCAAGGGCACCTGCCAAATGTGCTCGTGGGCTTGCTGAGGTGTTCATGGAGGGCAAGTCAGAACTCCCTCCCTGCCAGGCCTCGTGGCCACATCTCAGTGACACAAGATTGGCTTGTGCAGTCAAGAATCCAGGATGACACCTGGTGAATAAGTCTGGTCCTCTAATGCAGAAAGAATGCGAAATGCAAGAGAAACCTGGGAGCAGTTGGTATGGGACAACTTTAAACAAACTTTGGTGCAGCTGGGAATGTTCCCAGAAGTAGGACAAAAAGTTCTACCAGGCTGTTGTAACTTACTGAAGCAGCTGTGGTGGCCTCATTATTCTTAGGTGCAGTTTTAGCACCAAAAGTTGCTGCAAATGTGTTTCTTCCTAGTACCTCTTGATCAAATATTCTACATTTAGGTCACAGAATCGTTTAGGTTGGAAAAAGCCCTCAAATATCATCCAGTCCAACTTTTCCTCCAGCACTGCCAAGGCCACCACTGACCCAGGTCCCCAAGTGCCACATGCACACAGCTTTTAAGTCTCTTCAGAGATAGAGACTCCAGCACTGCCCTGGGCAGCTGTGCCAGGGCTGGACAACCCTGTGGGGTGAAGAAATTGTTCCTATTCTCTGATCTAAACCTCTCCTGGCACACTTTGAGACCTATCCCTCTCATCCAGGAACAGAACCTGACCCCCACTTGGCTACAATCTGTTTTCAGGGGGTTGTGCAGAGCCAGAAGGTGCCCCCTGAGCCTCCTTTTCTCCAGATTTAGCCTTTCCCAGCTCCCTCAGCCACTCCTGGGGCTGCAGCCCCTTCCCCAGTTTACAGCTTTGCAGGTTATTTTTGTTACCTGCCAAAGCCCCGCTGCTCTCTGGGCTGTAGGGAGGGTCTCCTCTGCTGTCACTCCCAGAATCACCCAGTGTCACGGACATATTTTATGAAAAATCCTTTTGCTAAGATCTTTTCTCCTGAGAGGCTGAGAGACCTCAGGAACAAAATGTAAACAACAATTATCTGCTGCTGTGGAATGCAACAAGTGCATCTTTGATTAGTCCCATGTAGTTGTTTTTAATTAATAACCAATCACAGTCCAGCTGTCTCAGACTCTCTAGTCAGTCACAAGATTTTATTATCATTCCAGTCTATTCCTTTCTAGCTTTCTAATGAAATCCTTTCTTCTATTCTTTAATATAGTTTTAGTATATAATTTCCTTTTAATATATACTTTTAGTATATAATTTTCTTTTAATATAATATATATCATAAAATAATAAATCAGCCTTCTGAAACATGAAGTCAACATTCTCATCTCTTCCCATGTCAGAGTGACCTGCAAATTCAACAACCCAGTTCAACCCAGCACAGAAACTGGAAGTTAACTGGAATCTGTACAAACAACTCCATCAGGCAGCAGAGTCCTTTTCTAATTCTGACAGCTTTACTAGCTGCACCTGGGTAAAAAAATTAAAAAAAAAATCAAAAAAAACCCATGTTTGTTTAAAGAGAAGAACTGGCACAACGTGGCTCTGGGATGAGCACCGTGTCTGTTGAGCAAGCAGGCACAATTTGCACAGATTTATTGGTCGGTTGGGTTCCAGCAGTGCTCCAAGGCTGGATGGGGAGTGCACACACTGGGACATGGACACATCCAGCAGCACAGGCCCAGGCCTGCTGGCAGGAGCAGACTTGCTGTGATCAGGCCTGAGCACACACGGAGTCACCTCTGCTCCCCAGGTGCCACAGCGTGAGCCAGCCTCCCTCTGCTGGCTAACATCCAGGTCTGGCTTGGAAGGATCCATGGATAAAAGGAGAATGGAGAACTTGGAGAAGAGAAAGCTCCAGGGAGATCTTAGAGCCCCTTCCTGTGCCTAAAGGGGCACCAGGAGAGCTGGGGAAGGACTTAGGACAAGGGCCTGGAGAGACAGCTGAAGGAAAGTAGATTTAGATTAGATGTTAGGAAGAAACTTTTTGCTGTGCTGATCAAGAGCTGGCTCAGGTTTCTCAGAGAAGCTGTGGCTGCCCCTGGATGCCTGGAAGTGTCCAAGGACAGGTTGGACATGACCTTCAAGGTCAAGTCCAACTATCATCCCAGTGCTGCCACTGTAACACTGAAACCACTAAAGCACATCATGCTTGGAGGTCATGCTTGGAGGAATCCATGCATGGATCCATGGAGACAGGGAGAACTTGGAGAAGAGAAAGCTCCAGGGAGATCTTAGAGCCCTATCAAGTACCTAAGGGGGCACTAGGAGAGCTGGGGAAGGACTAGAGACAAGGGCCTGGAAGGACAGCTGAAGGAAAGTAGATTTAGTCTAGATGTTAGGAAGAAACTTTTGGCTGTGCTGATCAAGAACTGGCTCAGGTTTCTCAGAGAAGCTGTGGCTGCCCCTGGATCCTGGAAGTGTCCAAGGACAGGTTGGACATGATTTTTGAGGTCATCCAGTCCAACTATCATCCCAGTACTGCCACTGTAACACCTAAACCACCAAACCACATCAGTGCCAGGTTCAGATGCCTCTTAAACACCTCCAGTGATGGTGAGTCTGGACAGCGCCCTTCAACCTCTGACCAGCCAAACTGTGAAAATACTGTTTTCTCTGATATCCAGTCTGAATCTCCCCTGTCTCAGCTTTAGGCCATTTGTTCTGGTCCTCTCAGTGCAGTCATGGTAGGAGAACCTGACCCCACCTCACTGCAACCTCCTGTCAGGGAGTTGGAGGGAGTGACGAGGTGCCCTCTGAACCTCCTGTTCAGACTGTGGAATCAGAATGGTTTGGGTTGGAAGGGACCTTAAAGATCATCCAGTTCCACCCCTGCCATAGGCAGGGACACCTTTGACTATCCCAGGTTGCTGCAAGCCCTGTCCAACCTGGCCTTGGACACTTGCAGGGATCCAGGGGCAGCCACAGCTTCTCTGAGAAACCTGAGCCAGTTCTTGATCAGCACAGCCAAAAGTTTCTTCCCAACATCTACTCTAAATCTATTTTCCTTTAGCTGCCCCTCCAGGCTCTTGTCCCAAGTCCTTTCCTGGCTCTTCTGGAGCCCCTTTAGGTACTGGAAGGGGCTCTAGGACCTCCCTGGAGCTTTCTCTTCTCCAAGTTCTCCACTCTCCCTGTATCCATGCATGGATCCTTCCAAGCACATGGTGGATGCTGAGACCCAGCTGAAATCCAGCACATACCACAGAAAGCCTGGGGAGCCTGAAGGGCTGTGGGCCTCCCCATCTCAGAGCTGTGGAGACAGAAACTTAAGAGATAGTCATAAAATCCTGGAATGGGTTGGGTGGGAAGGGACCTTAAAGCTTATCCCATCCCACCCCCTGCCATGGGCAGGGACACCTTCCACTATCCCAGGCTGATCCAAGCCCTGTTAAACCAGGCCTTGGACACTTCCAGGATTAGGTATCCACATTTTCTCAGAGCATGACACAGAAGACACAGACAGGTTGAAGGGAAACCTGAGGTTCTGGTGGATCAAGTAATGTGCTCAGTACCACTTGCTTGGCCATTGGGACAGCAATAGGAACATGACCTTTGTCCCCCTCACCCTGATATTTTGATTTACATTTCTGCATAAAAGCAAAGAGTGACACAAATGCAATATCTGACACAATTCCACTGTCTCCAGGTGATCTGCTTGGAAACAGCCATGGGAGGATTTTCTCTCCCTTCCCCATAGCCCACTTTTCCCTCTGAGCACACGCAGGATCCTTCTCACACCATCCAGGGCAGCAACATCAGTGGAAACACTGAAAAAGCCAGGCAACAAACTCAATTTCTATGCTCTGCAGGAGGAGGAAGACTGAGGGCAGTGCTGGACAACCACAAGCCTGCAGGATGCCGCCAATTTTGGGAGGTTTTGGGGAAAACCAGCAGAGTGATTGAGGGGTTGGTGAGATGAAGGAGGGAGAAAACAAAATGTTGAAAGAACTAAATATACACTGCTTGGCCAGCTAATGCCCAAGGGAAAATTCAAGAGCTGGCAGGCAGGAGGGAGCCAAGAGCCAAGGAAGAAGTAGGATCTCCATTGTTGGGAGCTCACAGCCCTTGGAAGTGAACAATGAGGAACGACTGGGAGCCAGGAGATAAGTTAGGCTGAGGGGAAGCTGAGGAATGGAGGCACTGCGCAGAGAGATGAAATCAGGTCTTTTCTGGGGCATTTCTGGCAGCAGCCAGGCACCTGGGTCTTGATTTTCTCCTGTATTTTTTTTATTCTCTAAGTGGTCAAAAATGTTAAGGCTCTAATTCTTCCTCTTCCCAGGCGTGCAGGGGAACAGCTTAATGTAGAGCAAGAGGGTAAAAATAGATGTGATGGGATAAAACTGAGAAAAGGGCAAGTGAGGTCATTGAGATTGGAATAATCTTCAAATGAAGGAGCCGAAGCCCCTTCCCACAGGTTATTTAAAACTAGACTGAGTGGGGAAAAAAGAGATTGTTTTGTTTTCTGGCAGGGGGAAAAGAATCACACTGTGAAGGGAAGAGATTAAAAGATGCCTTGTTTATTTCTCAAAAATTATTTTAAATATATTTAAACCACCTAAGCCTTATAAATGCCATTTTATACTTAAATGTGCAGTTTGTCCCTCTTCTAAATTAATTGGCACAAATTACAGTTACAATAATGACTGATAGCAATAAAACTCACCTTTTGGCCAAAGGTTTGTGTTTCTTCAAAGCAAAATAAGAAGACAGCCAGCATTACAGGGAAATAGATTAAAAGAGAGGAGAAAAAGACCTATTGAAGTTCCAAAGGAGAGCCAAGGGAGATCCAATGAAGCAGGGAGGAAAAACCCAAAATCATAAAAGCAGCAAGAGATGGAAATGCTATCTTGTGCCCTCAGTTGCTGTAAGGAGCAATTTGGGGGTAGTAGAAGATGTGGAAGATGAAGAGAAAACAACACCAGCACAACCAATAGTTCATAGTGATTGCAGCCAGGCCAAGAACCTACTCAAGTTTCAGATTTTCAAAAGCAAATCTTGATCCAAACCGTAGAAGAGTCACAGAGGTGCAGAAATTTCCAGATGAGGGGCATGGCCACCAGAAAACATCCTCCCATAACAGGCAGGTGGAACCAGCTGGGTTTTCAGCAGAAACAACCATGAATTGCCAGGTTCTTCTCTTCAAAGCTCAGTGGGATGTTGACCTGTGGCCCCCTGGTGAATTTATATCAGTTCTCACATTCCCTTCTGTATTAATTCAGTTTATGGGGTCCTGCCGTGAGTTTCTCAACACAATGTGAAAAGATCAGAAAGCAAAGGATGAAATTCAATTCCATTTTTCTATACAAATAGTCACATTTGATGATCTAAATTACCCTTATGTGACCAACAGTATGAATCTCTCTTCAGCCCAAGAAATCAATTCATTTTTTAATAGTAATTCATTAAAGAACTGTCAAGGGTTAATGACCTGAGACTCACATTAGCCAGAAAAACACAAGGCCCCCCTTTTAGTTTGTGCTTAGAGAGACTGAGGGGCTGCCAAGAAAAGAAAAAGAGAAGAGGGGAAAAAAAGGCCTTGTGATTATTCAGTTCTTACAGAGAAAATCAGAGCAAAAATTCTGGTTTAGACTCCAGCTGGGGCTGTGGTGACAGTGACATCTCTCCCATCAGGGCCTGGGGAAAACCTGGCTCCCTGCCTGGGCAGCACTGCCTTAAAATGGTCAGGAGTCCCCTCTTTGTGCACAGGAGCATGGATCTTCTTATGGGATTGATCCACTCAATCTCCTGCTGTCCCTAAATAGCAGCAGAGGCTTTAAGTGGCTGCGGCAAGCTCCATCAGGAAAACCAGAATCCAGCTCTGGTCAGAAAGGAGACCTGTTTGCCTGGGAAATGCCTCAAAAAGGATGGACCCAGAGCCCTGCAAAGCCTCCCAGGAAAACACAAACACAGCCCTTGGAGGCTTTCCAGGAATAACATCTGCATTGCTCAACAGAGCAAAGCACTGCCACCAGCTATGGCTTGTTCCCATCAGAACCTTTCCCTGCAAGCAGAATTCCTGTTGATCACAGGCACCTATGTCTCCCACGTAACCAACAACACCTCAGTTTCCTAGTAAGAAACAAATTAAAAAGGATGACAGAGCTGCTGAAAAAGACAAGTAGTACTAACATCACTCCTCCAGCACCTCCCTTGTCACTCCTTTTCCCAGTGTTGGTTTAAAAGCTCGTAGAGGCACAGAGAGAAGCTCATTCTACTCACCACAACAAAGGTAATCCAGGTACATAGCTTTGCTCAGGTCAATAATCCATCCCAGGCCAGGCCTTCCTCGAGCACTGGAGATCAAAAGCCAAGCAGAGAATTCCTCTGGCTGCTGCTCCTCTGCAAGTGAAGGGTGGGATGCTTCTGCTCAGTCCCTGCCTGCACAGGGAGATGGGCCCCCACCTCCCTTCCTAAATCTTTACATCTCTCCCCTTTCTGCAGCTCTCCCCAGTGCCAAGTGCTTCCATGCTCGGCCACTGCTGCAGATAACAAAGCCAGCAGGCTCCTCTGCCAAGGGGAGCTGCTTGGAATGGGATTAGGATGAGCAGAAAGGAGCTTAGAGCTGGGCACCATCTGTGGTGATGATGATTAGCTAATGAGGTTTTAAAGTTGTGGGGTTTTTTTCCCCCTGTTCCCCATGCAGGTTTGGTGATGGAGAATTTTGCATCACTGTGAGCAGCAGCCTGACCCAGTGCCTCCCCCTCCTCCTCCTCCTCTGTCCATGTGTATTCCAGCCAGGAGCTGGAGCACAGGGAAAAGCTGGCTCCTGCTGGGTGGCAAAGGCTTTCTTGCCTTCTCTGATCACCAAGCCCATGTTTTAAGTCTCCAGCCTCTGATATGCAATAATTAAATCTGATTAAGTGAATGCAAAAGCCTCTCCTGACCTGAAAAACTCTCATGGATGGCAAAAAGAAAAATTCAGTATCCAGGACAAAGTTTCAAATATTTCATCAGGGACTCTAAAATTGTATTGTAAGCTATAAGGAATGACAAAAACAACCCCAGAGAGGTGAGGGTGAGTGTTTTTCTTCCTTCATTTGTTTCATCCTTTAAGTGGAGAAGAGGAATCTTCAGATTCTGGTATTTTTCCCCACAGCAAGGCCACATGCAGACCCCAATGTCCTAATGCTAAGCTCAACACCCTCACTGCAGATGATGCCTCCATGCCAAAATTCTTGTGTTTTCTTAGGCTTCATTCCCGCTTGGGCACTGACCAGGCTCCCCAGGGAATGGTGACATTCCCAGGGCTGCCAGAGCTCCAGGAGTGTTTGGACAACACTCTCAGGAATGCACAGGGTGGGATGGTTGGAGTGTCTGTGCAGGGTCAGGTGTTGGATCTATGATCCTGGTGGGTCCTGTCCAGCTCAGGATATTCTGTGATTCCATGATTCACCCTCAAGAACGACTTCATCAGTTCAGGGAATAAGTGAAATTTGAGATTTTCACTCAGATACTGACCTCTGGAATGGACAACTGGAATTACATGGAGGATGGATGAATCCTCTCATCATACCCAGTCATTTAGGAGAATAAGAACTTTGCAAAATCTTTCTCATCCTATAGAGAAAACTGACTGTAGCACAGAACAGCTACCACAGAACCCTAGAACAGTTTGGTTTGGGAAAGACCTTAAAATTAATCTTATTCCACCCCCTGCTATGGTCAGGGACACCTTCCACTATCCCAGGTTGCTCCAAGCCATGGAATAAGTAGTAATATTCCTTCCAGGGAAAGACAGACACCTCTGGAATCCCTGCTTTAGAAAGAGCTGAACCATTTCCCAGGCGCTGTTGGCCATGTCTCATCCAGAAGGAATATCAGCATATGCAAAACACATGCAGTAGAAAGATTAACAGTTCAATGTTTGAGTTTATTCAATGAATCCTATAATCCTAAATGAGGTGTGGCTGTAAATAAAAAGTCCCAGAAGTTCTTACCTACATTCAGGTGCTTCTGTTTCTTCTAGGGGGAAACAGGGAAAGCTCAGCCAGCTCTGAATTACAGAGTGACTCTTGTCCCACTAATGACGGACCAGAGGCTACTTGCAATTATTCAATGGTTGTAAAAATCAAAATTCCATCACAGAAAAATCTAAAATTCTGCATGATTGGCCCAAAAGAACACCCCAAAAGACAAGGCCACAAGAACTGTGGTGTAAAAAGATTCTCCCTTGGTGCGTTGCACTCCCACCTCCTTCCTCACCCCATCCCTTCTGAGACCCAAAAAATGGAGCTGATTTCAGCCATGTGTGAGGATTCTACACATTGCAGGCTGTAACTGCAGGCAGGTGTCATGTTAAATCTCCACAGGGATTGGTGGCTGTTTATCATCAGAACAGGGGGAATCTCTCCAGCTTTACCCCGTGCAATGTCTTCATCACCTAAAGCTGCACATGATCAGCTTGACCTCACACTGCTGTGGTTGACTGGGGTTTTTTCCAAAAGGAGATTACACACAGAGTTGCTCAGAGTGGGATTTCCAGCACTTTTCTCCTCCGAGACCGTCTCAATAATTAATTGTTTATTATAATTAATTACATTTTGGCAGCCTCCCTGGACTATTTTACCTGCAAATCTCTGTGTAACTTCAAGGAATTAATGAAAACAGACTCACCCACGAAGGTGGCTGAGGAGCTTTTATTAAGTGTTAAGGGAGAATGCAGGGGGGAAAAGGCATTTTGGAAAATGTGTTAGGCTTGAAAAAAACTCCTGAGGGACCACTGCTAAAATTCAAGGCTGAACCTCAGTAAAATCTACAGGGGAGAGAAAGCACCAGAGTGCATAACTGCTAACCTAGATTCCAGCCTTTTTAATAAATTAAAGCTGTAGGTCCCAGCTCTTCACCACAGTGGCTGTTCTGACCCTATTTCCTCCCCAGATAAAGAGTTCTGTAAGGTCTTGAGCTCAAACACCCAGTGAACATGACAACAGCAGCAACAAACCCAGGGGTCCCCTTTTCTAATCCCCTCCTCCCCTATTAAACACCTCCTGCCCCTCAAGGAGCAATTTAGCAGAAGACAGGAGAAATTTGCTGACTGACACACAGGGAGAACCTAATCCCTTTGACTCCCATAAACCCCTTCTTATGTTTGGATATGATTAGCACCTGTTTCTAATCCATTATTGAAAGGTTTTACACTTAACAGTGAAATTACCAAGACTGTTGGATCTCACTCAGAAAAACTGAGTGTGGTACAACTGGGATTACTTTGGGGAAATCACTTAGCCCCTGTTCCCATAGGAATATGAGCCAGCGCCTCATTTCCAGGCAATATTTAACCTCCTCCTGTGTTTTCCTCTTCTGAATAAGGCCTCACCTTCTCCCTATGGAGTTATTTTCCATGTAGTGAAAGGACCTCAGCCTCCCAGAGGTGTTCATCAAGAGGTGACTGTGCTGCCCAGGAAAAGGGAACAAGCCTAGACCTCTCTGTGCCAGTTATCAGTTTCTGCTCTCTACCAAAATAATTGCCAGAGAAAATTAAATTCTCACTGTGTGCATGGTGACACATCAGAATTGTACAATTTTAGGCAGACTGCACTTAAGGACTGCTTTGCTCAGATGATCCCGATAGTGTGTGACCAACTTCTAGGAGGTCTAGGAGGTCTGGGTGCTACCAAGACTGTCCTGATCTAGTTGAAAATGGGCCTGTTTGTTGCAGGAGGTTGGACTTGATGAACCTTAAAGGTCCCTTTCCACCCAAACCAGCCCATAGTAGGACTGCACAAGGAGAGTCAAGAAACCTGAGAAATGCAGCTGCAGGCAGACTCCTCTTTGCCATTGAGACTGAAGTTATTTCTTTGCCAAATCTCTCCTCTTTCCTCACCAAACACAGATCCTGCTTCAGCCTTGCAGGGTCACTTGAGAGAGCTCTTAATTTGCTCTGGAATTTTTACAAAAATAGAAACACCTGAAAATCAAACAAGCCTGAAAACTGTGTTTTGTCCTGAAATGCAGCTGCATGAATGCATTAAGCTATGAAAAAAGGATGGTTGGGCACAGATGAGGCTCCCCAGTGAATGGCCAGGGCCCCAAGGCTGCCAGAGCTCCAGGAGGGTTTGGACAATGCTCTGGGGCACAGGGTGGGATTGTTGGGATGGGTCAGGAGTAAGAGGCCAAAAGCACTGGTCTCAAAACATGGATTGTGTGGAGGTTTGACTGGCAGGACAGTGATATTACCTTGCTTTGGTCCATCACAGATGTAAGAGACAACTGTGGGATGCTCAAGCATCTTCCAGACCTCACCTCCTGCCTGGGCCCCTCTTTAAAACCAACCCCAGGCTCCTAAGAGTGGTCTGAGCAGAACCCTCCATCATCAACAGCTCTTCTAGGTGAGCCTGAAGGAGATCTGGAGCTTTGCCAGCCTTGGCTGCAGTCATCTCACCTGGAGAGCATCGTCTGCTATCTCCTCAGGGCTCCATCTCTGGGTGCTGGGACACGAGCAGCAGATGCACAGGGTGACATCCCTGCCCTGACCACGCTTGCAGTGGGGTGGGCTCTGTTTCAGGGTCTCACCTTGCTTTGGGAGCCATCTGAGAATAAATCTCTGGCCTTGCCACAGTTGCACCTGCAATGGGCAATGCAGTTTTAGGACTGCATTTTTTCACCTTCCAAGGTGCAGCAAGATGCAAGGGTGTGCTGCACAACACAAACATAGGAGATGAGAGACCTTCTATCCTAATCCCCTTGGGCCCAAAATTGGTCTAAGAGAGGAGTAACTGCTTTATATGCTGAGGCATTAATGGATTAGCACTAAGAGCATTAGGGACTTGATTAATGATGCAACATCCACGCCCCCGGCCTTTAAAGGGCTCCATCCTTGCCTGCTCCTTGTGCCTTCCAGCACTCATTTCTCATCTTCTAGAGTCTCAGAATCATGAAATTGTTTGGGTTGGAAGGGATCTTCAAGTTCATCTCTTTCCAAACCCCTGCCATAGGCAGAGACACCGTCCACTATCCCAGGTTGATCCAAGCCCTGTCCAGCCTGGCCTTGGACACTTCCAGGGATCCAGGGGCAGCCACAGCTCCTCTGGGCACCCTGTGCCAGGGCCTCACCACCCTCACAGGAAAGAATCCCATCTAATCCTGCCCTCTGGCAGTTTGAAGCCATTCTTCCTTGCCCTGTTACTCCATGCATTTGTAAAAATTCCCTCTCCATCTTTCCTGTTGGCTCCCTTCATGTTCTGGAAGGCCTCAACTGGATCACCCCCAATATGCAGCTGCACTGAAATACAGCCATGGGCCAGCCTGGCATTTTCCATTCTCCTCAGGTGATACAATTTTCCAGCAGGAATCAGCTGCTTTGTTTGGTTGCTCTAGCCATAACCCAACACTTCCCCTCTGAGGCCTTGCCTTCAATCCAAAGGGAATTTCTGCAAAGCAGAGCTTTTCATGGCTCTTTTTTCCCCACGATTTCAGCTTGATCATCCTGAATTCATCCAACCATGCTGTAGGTATTTAAAGAGTAGACGGAGATCTTCCTTAGGGGAGATATTTGCTGGGAAAAATCTCAGGCCATGCAGGGGAGGTGGAGGTGGGAGAAATGTGGAAAAGTCTGTATTCTGAGGAATGATGCAACTTCCTTAAATCTTAAACTGAAGATCTGGCCTGTCATGTCAGCACATGGGAAAACCTCTCCCACTCATCCAGGATCTGTTTGTTTGAACACTTTAATGTCCAAAATACAGTGATGGAAATGATGAGGAGGAAGTTTAAAGCTCTGGTGCTCTCCTGGTTGGGCCACAGGCTGGGAATGCTTTAGCAAATCTGCTAAACCTGGGGCACAAACTCCTATTTCATCTCACCTGATCAGCAGCCATGCTTAACCAGAGGATGTAGGAGTTGAAGACACCTTTGTGAATGCTGGAGCATGTCTTGTGTTCTCTGGGATTGTCCCACAAATGACCACAGGAGGCTAGGAAGGGAGAGGTGGGTAATAATCTCAGAATTCAGATAAAACCACAACAGATTTTTTGGTTTAGAGAGGATGGGTGATGACAACCATGATTTGCTCACTCCAGCATTTTCATACCTTGGTTTTTGGAATGGGATACTGATACAGGCCAGGAAGGTGACATCTCTACCAGGAAACCAACCAGTGCTTGGAGAAATTTTCTGGTCCTGACAATTGTCAGGGCTGGCAATGCCCACATTGTTGAACTTCCTCCAAAATGAAGTGAATGGTTCCTGTCTGGGATCAGGGATGAGCTTTGGTGCCAGTTTGGGAAAGACCTAGGATTTTGGTCAAACAGCTTTTACAGACCTGTTAACCCAGTGCTTGTCCCTGACTGTTCTTCTCAGCATCACCACTTTGCTGGATTCAGAGAGCAGAAAAAGCTGGAGACTAAAGGAAAGCCAGGAGCATGATGGAGAGGGTGGAGAACCTTGAGGAAAAGGAAATCTGGCTCTGCTGAGGTCCTCAAGTGCTGGAGGGGATGTGAATCAGGGCAGAAACGCTTCCCCAAGGAAATGACACTGTGTGCAAAGTGGAGGTTCCTTCCCTACCCACCACCCAACTCTGGTCCTCTCGGAAAAACTTTCAGGGGATGAGATTTGGAGATTTAATCACAACTGTGGGATGTGAAAACTCAGGGAAAGGGGCTTGGATTTCTCCTGGCTTTGCTGAAAATGGAAATGTCTTAAAACTTCCTAACATGACAATGTTACAGGATGGGCCATGTGTTCTTTTGGGATTCAAAATCTACTCTCCCAGCTAATTCACTCTGCTCTTCCCAGGCATTCTTTCCTCTTTTTTCCCCTCCCTTTCACTTTTCTTTCACCTTCAGGAATGAATTTATTTTCTTTTTCCTTGGAAGTACCCAAGAGTGGCTACTCTGGATCATCTACTGTAATTTATAAAATACATTGGGATAAATAAAATACATTGGGATCATCTACTATAATTTTCTAATGGGTTTTCCAGATCTTTGCTCTGCCTTCCCCAAAGTCTCTTGCAGAGCCTGAAGACCCCTCCCAAGCACAAAAGGTGCCACTGCAAACAGATTTGGCATCTTCAGTGCTGTCCTTTGCTACAGCAGTGAGGAAGATGTAAAGCTCCTCAAGCCTATAGAGGACTGAATTGTGTGGTCCAGCATGAGCTGTTTGCTCATTGTGTCTCCTGAGGTGAGGGGAAGTGGGGAGAGCAGAGAGGAAAGATGCCTCAAGAGAGGTTTTAAATAAAGAATGTGGGGCGTTCAGCCCAAAATCCAGGCCACAGCAGGTGGAGGGGGTGTGGAATGAGATGGTCTTGAAGGCTCCTTCAAATCCAGAATTAACTATGCTGGAAAACACCTGTGAGATCATCGAGTTCCTCCTGCGACCAAACACCACCTTGTCAACCAGATCACGGCACTGAGTGCCACATCCAGTCTTTTCTTAAACACCTCCAGGGTCTGTGACTCCACCACCTCCCAGTGCAGCCCATTCCAATGCCCAATCACCATTTCCATGAAGAAATTCCTAACATCCAACCTAAACCTCCCCTGGTGCACCTTAAGTCTGTATCCTCTTGTCCTAACCCCAAACCATCCAGTGTTGTTTCAGAGAGGAAGTGTAAACACAGGCAGAAAAGCTCCATGGCAGGCTGAGAGTGGCCCCAGGCTGGGATAAGCCCAGGAGGGAAGGGTTTGTTGGATCTGTGGTTGCTGGGGACACCGGGAGCAGTCATGCTCTGGGTGAAGCGTCTGGGAGCGCAGCCCAGCAGAACGAGTCTGGTGGGGTTGCTGGTGTGCTCACACTGGCATGAAATCCTCCCTGCCCTCACCCTACCTCCCAGTGAGCTGTGAAGAGCTTCCCTGTGTTGTAACAGGGATGACAACATCCATCTGTGCCCTGCCAAGCAGGGATCTGAGAGTGGCAGGGAAAACATCCCGTGGTGCTGGGCTGGAGGGGTCCTGCCCACGGCCCCTGCACACCTCTGGGTACCTGTGGGGCTCTACTCAACACACACACACCTCCCAGACAGAGCTCTGTGAGGATTCCTGGCTAAACTGGCTCTTAACTCCAGCTTTGCACTCAGGTCTTGGGTTTTATCCAGCTCCTTTCCTTGTCCCAGCCTTTTCAGAGCACATTCACAAGGTGCAGCAAATGCAAGGGTGCGCTGCACAACACAAGCACAGGAGATGAGAGACCTTCTGTACTAATCCTTTTGGGATTAGGACCACGTCAGAAATGAAAAATTAAGTAAAAACCCTGAGACTTTAGCCCTCTGTATGGCAGTAAAAAATATTGCTACTGTTTTTACTTGTATCTTGTATTGCTTTGGACTTATAGATATGCTTGGGCATCAGGTCTGGATACAGATTCTCCATCACAGCAGCATTGATCTGATCAGAGTGAAGATGAAGGAGCTACTGTGGCTTTAATATCATTAAAATAAACCCAGAAATTAAAATAAATCCAGAATTCAACCCCTTACTTGATGCTGATCATTATATTCATGTTGGGCATTACAGTCTGTCCAGAGGAGAGAAATTGGCTCTGCTAGTTGGAGTTTGCAGGAGCCTGGCTATGCCATTGCTGCAAATCCCAGTGCAGATGGATTCTTCCCAGAGAACAAGGCTTGCATTTGCATTTTTTACTCAGAGAACAAGGCTTGCATTTGCCTTTTTTCTCTTCCAAACCCCATGTCTTGATATGCTGAGCCTCCATCCCTGGTGCTGTCCAAATGTCACCACTTTGCCCAGCTCTGACTCTCCACTGAAGTGGTCCCAACTCTTTAATGAGACGTGGGATAACTCTTAATGGAGCATTTTCTACTCCCTTCCAGTGGTGATCCCTGAGGATCATCAGGAATGCACTAGTAATTTTAAGGAATGAATTAGCCCTGCAGTGTGTCCTGCCTGTGCATGGATAAACTGACTGCTGACTTGAGTCATGGGAACTTTGGCTACCTCCAAACCCAGTGTCAAATCCCTGGCAGGGTTTCAGCATGACCTTGCACCACTCTCAGGAACAAATCCCAGGTGTGGATCAGGAGTCAGCACAGGTCCACCCTGTTTTGAAGGCTGAACTTGACAGGATGGACATGTCCAAACCGTGTCAGGTGAGTGAAGTCCCAGAGAATGGAAGAGGCACTGTTTGATCTACAGATATTGCTGATATAAACTGAATAAAGGTTTTTTATGTTGCCTCTGTTGGTTTGTGGGTTGTTGAATAAGAATATCCTAGGTACAGACAGATAAGAGTATCCTGAGGGCTTTCCCCTGCAAGAGCCTCAGTTTTCTTGTGTTAATGGCTTCAGGCTGAACCCACTCAGTCCTTCAGTGCCTTGACGTATGTGCATTGTTGGGCCATTCAAAACCATCATCAGTTTGATTCTTTCTCTCCTGCACACTCTGCCAAGAAATAATCCCAAGTTAACATTTCCCCTGTTTGCCTGTGAGATAACAGAGCAGCTTCAGAGCATGGGGTGTGCCCCAACTTGGCTCTTTGTGGTCATGGGGAGATCATCACCTCTGGCCATGGAGCCTGGTGGGAGCTTCTTTAGAGCTCCCCTCACCCGGGGACATCACCTGTGACCATGGAGCCTGTGAGATCTTCCTTGGAGCTTCCCTCACCTGGGGACATGTGACTGTGGAGCCTGGTGGGAGCTTCAGTAGAGCTTCCCTCACCTGGGGACATCACCTGTGACCATGGAGCCTGGTGGGAACTTCCTTAGAGCTTCCCTCACCTGGGGACATCACCTGTGGCCATGGAGCCTGGTGGGAGCTTCCTTGGAGCTTCCCTCACCTGGGGACATCACCTGTGGCCATGGAGCCTGGTGGGATCTTCCTTGGAGCTTCCCTCACCTGGGGACATCACCTCTGGCCATGGAGCCTGGTGGGAGCTTCCTTGGAGCTTCCCTCACCTGGGGACATCACCTGTGGCCATGGAGCCTGGTGGGATCTTCCTTGGAGCTTCCCTCACCTGGGGACATCACCTCTGGCCATGGAGCCTGGTGGGAGCTTCCTTGGATCTTCCCTCACCTGGGGACATCACCTGTGGCCATGGAGCCTGGTGGGAGCTTCCTTGGAGCTTCCCTCACCTCCAGGGCTGGGCAGGACAGCTGCAGCTGGAGCCATGTCCAGGCTCCTCACAGACAGGAGGTGTCTGATCCAAAACCCAGTTCCAAGTTAGATGCTAGTTTAAAATTAGACTGCTCAGGGTCATACTCAGTAATATTTTATCTCCAAGGATGGAGACCCCCCTGCAGCATCTCTGGATCACCCCTCCCATTTTTCATTCTCTTCAATCCCCTAATGTCTAACTGGGATTTCTGCTCTTGCTATTAAAGCCAATTGTCTCTTCTCCTTTTACTCTGGATATCCAAGGAAAATCTGACTCTACATTCTCTCTACCCTCCAATGGCTGAACAAACTCAGATCCCTCAGCCTCTGCTTCTAAATCCTGCTCTTTGTTTCCCTAAACATGGCAGTATATATAAAAAACAAAAACAAAAATACAAATATAAATATAATTTATAATTATAAATAATAAATATAAATATAAATATATACCTATAAATATAAATATATAAATTATGAATATAATGTATAGCACAAATATACATATAACTATAAATACAATTATAAATAATATAAATACAAATATATGCAAATGCTCTGATCTTCTGTCTGACTCTCTTCAGTTTGTCAATCCCTTCCTTGTGGAAAAGCTCAAAACTGGGAAGTCTCCAACCAGGCACAGTATTTCTGGATGTGTCCCACCTGTACCAAAGCCTCCTATAAAAAGCAGAAAAGTCCTCTCTGACACACTGATGTTGTTCTGTTACACCCCACTGCACTCCAGAAAGTGTAATAAGGATTCTCCTCCTCTTGGACTTGTCCATGTCCATATTTTTGGTATTTTTGATTTGTTTTCTTATTTGAATTGAAGCATGTAAGGCAGGAATCAGATCCAAACTAAGAGAAGGGTGAGGGTGATCCATTTTCCCTTTGTGCCTCCATGGAGAATGAGAAGAGAGCAAATGATGAGAGGAACCAGTGAGGCCCCATCAATCAACTCAAAAGATTTCCACAAAACAGCTGGGTGAGAAAACATCTCCTGCACAGAATGCAGAGAAAAGAGAGGATTGTGATACAACACCATGGAATTTTGCACAATATTCTGGTTTTCTTCCCACCTCACCCACGTTTGGGAGGTGGTCCATGTCCATGGCATGGCTAAAGAGGGATAACAGGGGGTTATGCTGATGCTGGTTAAACCTTTGCCCACTGGGCTTTCAGGGCTCCTCCAAAATAAAATTAAGATGCCACTCATTTATAACTTGACCCAGAATTGGTTCCTCTCCCTAAGAAAAGTGCTGGGACCTTCTAAGCCCTGAGGATCAGGCTGGAGGTGCAGAGCAGAGCTGAAGGGAAGATCCTGTCCTGGATCAGACCCTGCTCAGGGAAGCCAGGTGAGATATTTTGATGCTTACAAAGCGGTTTAATCATAAGATAACATACACAGCCTGTTCACACAAATTAGGGTGGGTCCCGTTTGCATAATGTTGATTTCAGAGACAAATTAATCCCACAGACAACTTGTTGCTGCTGCAGATTTTATCCATTCAGCACATTCGATATGGGGATTAGCTCTCAGGCTGAGGAAATCGTCACAGGCTGAATTTTTAGAGGGAGGAAAAAGGAAAATGGAAAAGCAGCTGGATTTCACTGTGGTATTTGCTGGGTTTAGGGGAACTTTATCCCAGGCTTTATAACTTGGAGGGGATCTTTGCTTCTTGATGATGTTCCTAATCAGAAGATGCTTAAAAATCATTCATCCCTTATTTATTTTGCAAATAACACAAATTCAGCCATGGATCAAACATCCAACCCTCTTCCAGATGCTTTTTGCCCCACTGATCTCCCAATCTTTTTTAAAAAGTGTCCATTCAGGACTTTCCCAGCACTACACAGGATCAGGGCACCAATTCTCAAGCATTCCCTTTGAAATAGAAATCTATTCAGGACATCCACTGCTTCTTCAGAAATTAATTAAATTTTAATTAAACGTCACTAAGAAATTACATCTCCCTCTGCAGCCAGCTGGGTCAGGAAGGGCCATGGGGCATTCTGACAGAGCTGCAGCTTTTCTCAGCCTTCCAAGGGGAGGGATCTATGCTGATTCATTCATAATCAGCTCACTGAATAATGCATGAGATGCTAATGACGATCCAAAGTCCTGCAGAGGAGCCAGGATGTACTTCCACAACTCCTTTTTGAGAGGAGGTGGGGAGATGGCAATTTAAAAAAAAATTAATTTCAGTTATGAAATGAGGATGGAAAGCATAGCCTTGAGGGGTTTGTAAGTTCCTGATGAATTTCTGGAGGTGCATTTTTTGAGGGGGCAATTTCAGAATTGCCTTCTGGGCTCTCACGCTGGTCCTGCACTTCCTCTCCTGTAACAGAAGAATTAATACTCAAAAATAAATCCTGAGGCAGCTCTTGTTCTCACACATCCCCACAAACTGAGGGACCAGTGGAGGGGGCAATGGGGGAATGAGAGAAGCTCTGAGGGGTCAGGAGCAATGAAAACTGGGGGCTGGAGGGCTCTGACAGGACTTGCTTGGGTATTCCCCCTGCAAGCCTTGTAATTATCCCTTTCTAGAAGGGTTTTTTAACAGAAATCCCGAAGTTAATGGCTGCAACCACAGTGTATGGCTTTGATTAGATGGGAATTTTAAGCCACCCTAAATTATTTCATATTTAGAGAGCACAAAGGCTCTTCCTGCTTTGCTCCAGTGAGGGAAATCTCCAGTGAGAGGCTGGAAGAGCAAAGTCAGCTGGAGCACAAGAAGCTCAAAGCTTCCAGCAGCCAATGTTTAGACAAACTTGGATGAAAAAGGAAATGAGTGAGAAGTAGAAACACAACATTTCTGGTTCATTCTCTGATCTGTCATGTCTTCTGCAAGGAAAAGGCAGGATGATCAGTCTCTGGGATGAGGCTCATTAAATTGCATCCAGTTCTGGGTCCTCAGCACGGGAGAGACATGGAGCAGCTGGGGAGAGTCCAGAGGATCCAGATGCTCCAAGGGCTGGAGCCAGGCTGGGAGAGCTGGGGGTGCTCACCGGAGAGGAGAAGGATCCAGGGGATCTCAGAGCCCCTTCCAGGGCCTAAAGGGGCTCCAGGAGAGCTGGAGAGGGACTGGGGACAAGGGATGGAGGGACAGGACACAGGGAATGGCTTCCCACTGCCAGAGGGCAGGGATGGATGGGATATTGGGAAGAAAGGAGGTTTAGATTGGATATTAGGAAAATGTGCCCTCTGAGAGGGTTGTCAAGCCCTGGCACAAGCTGTCAGGCTCTTTGTGTGTTGTTGGGATTGAACTGAACTGCAGGAAACAGCCTGGAGCTGGAGAAATCCAAGCTCTTGCTTCCCTTTACACCTTCTGGAGAACAAAATTGAAAAATGGAGTAAGAACAAAGTTCTTAGTTTTTGCTTTTCAAAAGGACAAGTTGACTTATTTTAAAATAGCTGTATAAAATATCCTCACCATGTCTGGAGGTTGTCAGCCCTCCTTTTGGACTAGAGGCAAATTAAATTAGTTGAGACCTGGGTTTTTTGCTGATTCATCTTCCAGCAAACCAGGAAATCCCAAGGCACCAGTGCTGGAGTACTGCTGTCCTGTCTGATAGAGAGCAAAGGCACTGAAATGGTTTTTTTCTTGGAAAACCCTGTTTTTTCTTGCACAAACCCAGTGTATTCCTGTGAAGATTTTGGGAGTTTGCATTTCCTAGGTTGATTCCCAACAGGCAAAAATAGGTGTACCATCCTAAAATCTTTAATATTATGATTATTTGGGCAGGAAATAATCAAAGTAAAATCATAGAATCATAAAAGAGTTTGGGTTGGAGAAACTATAAAGACCATAGGTAGGGATACTTTTCCCTAGAATATTTAGACGACTAATGGAGATAAAGTTCTGAGTTTCCATGGTGTAGGTGGGAAAAACAGCACCCTGCCTTTTATTCTGTGCTCACAGAATCCATAGCATCCTTAAGGTTGGAAAAGACCTCCAAAATTGTGATCAATAGACATATGCTGAGGGTTATCCTGCCATTTTCACTACAGGGGTATTCAGCAATGCTGTGCACAAATCAGAAGCAGGGGGTGGCTCTCTGGCCTTCAGTTCCCCAGAAATAATATTGCTCCTAGTCTGCTGGGAGATGTGCTCAAAGCTGTAGGATTTGGGGACTTCATTCCTGCAAGTTTTTCCTGTATAAAGGCACAAAGGATGCAGACTCCACTTTTACTCTTTTACACATTTTTACTGAACCTATAATTGCAAAAGGCTGGAGAGAGGTAGCCAGGCACTTTGCACAACAATAACCTGTTCCTCTTCATCCCACAGGATCCCTGAAAGATTTTTCATGCCTAGGCAGGACGAGGCGTACCCAGTCAATTCCTGGTCTCACCCCCCAACCCCATTCCCGGGACATGACTCATTTTTGGACATCCAGCCTGAAAAAAAAGCCCAGGAATGAGCCTCCAAGTGGAATCAGTGGGCATCAGGCTCCTCCAGCCGCCTGTAATTAAGCTGTCTCTGATATTCCCCACCAAAAAGGCATCGAGGGAATGTTGGCCTTAATCACCATATGAGTTTATCCAACACTTCCCCAGTGGGCTGGGCTGGGCTTTTGCCAGGTTTTTGCCATGGATTTGCCTTCCCAGACAAATATTTCCATGCTAACAGACTCATCTCCCAGGGCTCATCCTATTCCTACAGACATCTCTTCCTAAAACACCGAGCTCTCTCCAACTCATTCGTGTCACCTTGGAGCCTGTGCTTACTTTAGGGGCTTGCAGGGAATAAAAGATGTTCCCAGGTCCCTTAAGAGAGGAATTATCATCCCAGCACTGCTCACAGGTTAGACAGAGCTCACTGGGGTTAAGGGATGTGGCAGAGGGTGGAATGATTTGCTGGCAGGAGCAAAATCATGTAAATGCAGAGATCTGGTTCCATTACTAATTATTCTCTTCCATTAACATAATGCAGGCTGCAGAGTTAGGAAGCAGATCCCTGTTTCCCTTCAGCTTCCAAACATATTTTTAATGAATATTCCCTATTTCTAGAAAATAGGGAACATTCATAATAATATTTTATCCTGTTTGACTGAAGGGACAGGCAAAATCAGCAACCAACAACAGGAAAATCCCAGTTGTTTTGCCAGCTGAGATTCTCATCTTTATATGCTCAATAAAAAAATTGACTTTTGTAAAAAAAAAAAATCTTATTAAAATATCTTTTTTATAGTGAAAATCATCTTCTTCATTTCAGATTTATCTTTGTTTAATTGAGAGTAGTAATCTATCAATTTTATTGAAAAATCTCTTGTTTTTACTCACAGTTATACACCTGAATATAGTTAATATTAAAGTAGAAAGTGTTTAAATTACAGAATTACTGGGCTGCAAGAGATCTTTGAAGATCATCTATTCTAATCCTTAAAACTAAATAGGTCTTCAAACTGGTAGAATCTTGTAATGAGGATGAAACTTAACTTGACCAAGAAACTGTTAAGTACAGCTAAAGGAAAGGAAAAAGCACAGAACATGAAAAAAAAAAACAGGTCAGTTTTCTATGGATATTTTGGGAGAGTTTGCATATTGCTATGAAAAACACTGAAAAAATATACATCTTGTAATTTTAAAAAAATCAAACAGTCTCACTCTGACTGGTCCCTCATCACTTTTATTTTTCTTTTCTATGAGAAAAACCTGAAAAGTTGCATAAAATGCGCCTTCTTTTTAAGTGTGCTTAAGGGAAACAAAGCTAAACTCTAAGTTTTCTTTAAGTTACTGGGCCTTTTTTTTTTTCCTTAGAAGGATGTTTTCTGCAAGGAAATCATCAATGGAAAATGTTTGACCAGCTGTACCCTTATCTGCAGATCTGGAAGCGCAGGCAATACATGGAAATCCCCACCTCACTCCAAGTTTCAAGGGGGTGACTGGGTTTTGTGCTCGTGCCTCTTTCGATGGGAATAAGTGCTCCAGTATTTGCTTTTGTTTGCTATCCATCCACTCCAGCCCAAGGAAAAACACAGGGAAATTTCACCTTGTGCAGGATCCCAGCACAGGGACCTGGGGAGTTGGTGCTGGGTCGGTTTTGTGCAGTACCCTGAACACAGCCTTGGGTTTGGCTCCTGCTGGAGCCTTAAGGGAATTTCAATCTGGAGATCAACTTGCAGCTTGCAGGAAATGACAGAGACAACCTGGATATGTCTGGATGTGGAGTGCATGTTACTCGTTTGCGCTCCTGGCTTGGGTTTGAGTCTGCTGGAGTGAGCCCAATGATCCCAGGAGTCAGCAGGGCCCAAGAGCCATTCCTGGGGTGTTCAGGTGCAGCCACCTTGCTCTGGAAAGAGTTTTGACCAGACCATGCCAGCTGGTCATGAAGGCAGAGGATGGGCACAGGTTCATGTGAGAAGCTGTGACTGCCCCTGGATCCCTGGAAGTGTCCAAGGCCAGGCTGGATGGGGCTTGGAGCAACTTGGGATAGTGGAAGATGTCCCTGCCCATGGCAGGGGGTGGAAATGGATGGTCTTTAAGGTCCCTTCTAACTCTCACCCTCTGATCCTAAGACTTGTCATTGATAGAAAGAGATCTAGTCTTGTTTTCCATCCATTTCAAATTTGGAATTCCTTTGTCCCTCTGTTTTCTTTGCCAAGCTTTGATTGTGGCAACTGATCTGAGGGTGAATTCTAATTCCTGACCTTTCTATCTCCTGTCCATATCCTACAAAAGGACTGTAGTGCAAAATCTTCCTGATCTTCCAGGAGAACAGCAGGGAAAGTTTAAATTGTTCAGCCTGGAGAAGAGAAGGCCCTGGAGACTCTCCTTCCAGGAGATCAGCACTCAGCAGGAGTGGCAGGAGCAGAATGTCTGTTCAGTTTGGCTTTTCTTCCTAGTCTGACCTGGATTTTCACCTCTGGCCTGCATTTCCACCTCTGGCTTTATTTCATACCCCAGCCATGAGGTGTTGATAACATTTTGGGGGAAAAAAAAGACCAAAAAGACCCCAAAAGCCCAGACTCTCTCTCTCACACACACACACACACATACATGTACACACACACACAGAGACTTGCTTGGGCTTGCCTTGCAGGTTCTCCGCCCGGGAGCAAATCACTTGGGAAATTTAATTAAAGTTTAATGAGGCACTTTGATTGCTGGGCCGTACGCCTGCTGGAATTAATGTACAGTGAAGGGGTGTCTCGTCACGCTGCTGGCAAGAGCTGGCAATAGCTGGTAAGTTCATGCAGAGCAGAGCATGTCATCCTAAATCACCTTTTGAACCTGGGAAGGCAGCGGGGAAGAGCAACCAGGAAGGTGTGATGGGTCATTTAATACAGCAGGTCCTTTACAGGGGAGCCCCATGCCTTGGGGAAATTCCCTTGGAGTAGATTTTGGTGCTTTTCAGGAGTTTGGGGGTGGAAGGCAGGCAGGGTGGTGTGCGTTTCCTTCTCTTCTTTCCCTTGAGTAAAAGAAGGGAAGAGGAGCCTGGATTGGGAGGAGCTCTGGCATGGGAGATGCTCGGAGAGTTGGGACCTCCAAGGATCCTCTATGGGACTACGGTGCTGAGATACCCAACCTGTTTGTTTCTAGTGGAGATGTGGGTTCTGTTTCAAGTGAAGGGCCTCCAGGCCACCAGGAAAAGGCATTTTGGAATGCAATTCTGATTTGGAGAGGGACAGCCAACCCCAGGAGAGTCCCACCTCCTTCTGCCTCCAAGCCAGGCCTCCATCTAGGAAAAGATTGTCTCAGATCCCATATGGGATCTCCAGAGGTCTCTGAGAACCTCAGCATTTCTGTGAGAAGCACAGATCCACAGAATATTCTCAGTTGAAAGAGACCCACAAAGATCATCAAGTCCAACTTTTAAGTGAATTTCCCACAGAGGGATCACACCCACAACTATGGCATTGTTGGCACCATGTTCCAACCAATTGAGAAAACTGAACCAGGATGGATTTGACCTCCAAATCAGAGTGGACACAGCTGGGCATACCTGGGAGCTAAATCCCACCTTTAATCACTGATCAGCCTCATTAAACTTAAATGGATGCACCCAAATATGCCTGAGCTGAGAGTGGTCCAAGGGGGGAGAAAAGTTCATTGTGATCCTGCAACCATAAGATCCACCAGTGCCTTCCAATGCACTGTCACATCCTGGGAACTTCTGCAACTCCAGCTCTCCTGCAATTCCTGGCACCTGGAAGGAGCAGGGAGGTTGCACAAAGGGCCTTTCCTAATCCTGGAGCTCACAGTTCTGCAACTGCAACACACCTTCCATCTCCCTGGGCACGAGGGAGGGAAGCAGGAATGTTTTCTAAGGTGGTAAAAGCCCAGCAGACAAATCCATGCTCCAGAAGAGCCCATCAAGGAATAGGAGCAGAGTCAGAGGTTTCCCAATGACCTTGCTGTTGTTGGGGGTGATTGTGGCCCAGATCAAGTGGCAGGGATCCAACCATTTTCTAGGTAAGGTTCAAGGTGAGCAAAGGCCAGGGATCATTCCCAGGACACTGTTTGGGTGCTGTTGTCCTCTTTTGGGAGGCTGAGAGAAGGGACCAGTGGAGTTCAGAGCTGATCCCTTTATTTTCCTGCATAAGTGACGCCATGAGAGGCGTTGGAGCCTCTGGAACCACCAGGCCATCGAGGCACAGCCAGAGGCTATCACCTCTGCCAGGCCAGTGCTGAAGAGGATGAGAATCACAGAATCCTGGAATCATAAAAGATCCTAATTTGGAAAGGACACATAAAGATCATCAAATTGAACTCCTGGTCCTGCACAGACACCCAAACAATCCCACCCTGTGAGTGTTGTCCAAACACTCCTGGAGCTGTTGCAGCCTTGGGGCTCTGCACACTCCCTGGGGAGCCTGGGCAGTGCCCAAACATCCTCTGAGGGAGGAACCTTTTCCTGATATCCACCCTAAAAATCCATGTCCATGAGACATGGACTCTGCTGAGAGTTCCACCAGACTGTGCTCAGAGCTGTTGCAAAGGAGACCAAGGGATGCTGCAGTCTCTAAGCCGTGTGTCCTATGTCCTCTGTGTGTACACACACAAATATTTATAAAATCATAAAATCATGGAATGTAAGAATGGCTTGGGTTGGAAGAGATCTCAAAACTCCTCTCATTCTACCCCCTGCCATGGGCAGGGACACCTTCTACTAGACCAGGTTTCTTTCTGATATTTAATCTAAATCTACCCTCCCTTAGTTTAAAACAATTACACTTTATTCTATCATGACTGGCCTTGCTAAAAAGTTTGAACTAGTTTTTCTAATATATATATATACAAGAATCTCTTATACATATGTATATGCATATACACATATATATATGTACATGTATGTGTCATATCTCCTGTATGTGTTTATATTTATATATTTATGCACAGTTATGGCTATATTTAGCCATATATTCATATTTATTTCTATATTTATATTTATATATTAATCTATATATTTATATTATATTATATTATATTATATTATATTATATTATATTATATTATATTAATTTGTGTTTTGTTATTATTGGCTATTATAATATTGTTTTATTTATTTATTTATTTATTTATTTATTTATTTATGTTTGATATCTCCAGTAAATGAGAGGCTTAGAGTTGGGAGTATGTATCTTTTATATATATATACACACACACATATATCTGTCTCTGTGTGTGTGTGTGTGTGTGTGTGTGTGTGTGTGTGTGTGTGTGCATTTTTTATTATTTTAATTTTTTTTTTAATCTACATTTATATGAGGGGGAGAGTTGGAAATATCTGAGTGGTGTCAATCACAACCATATGAAGCTCTAGACAAGAAGTCTGGCCCAGAGAGGAGAAAATCAATAAGCTGGTCCCAGGTCAGGGGTGCTGAGGAGCCTCTTTTAAGCTCAGCTTTTTGGCAGCCTCCCTGAATTTTGGCCGGGGCCCAAACGGGCAGTGTGGAGACTTTTCCCTCAACAGGGAAGCAAATCCAGCCTTTCCCACTGCAACTTAATGGAAAAAAAAGCCCACAAGCCATGCTTTGTTTATCAAAACAAATATAGCAGGGTGGTGATGATGATGGTGCTGCAGGAGGATTTTTGGTGGCCCAGCCCGTCAGGGGTCGGTGGGACCTGGCGTCCCTTGATCCCCGATTCCGATCCTGCTCCCTGGGATGCCGGGAGGAGCAGCGGGATCGTGACTCAGCCCCACATGAGCCGGTTTCCTTCCTGCACCGCCAGGCCTGCCCTTCTGATGTTTTGTTTGCCGTGGAGCTCTGGGGGCCGAGTGGGAGCTCCTGGAATTCAAAGGGAAAAGAAACAACATCTCGGGCCTGGCTGAGGCGGTGTCCTGGCTGGATGGGACACGAGGGAATTCCAGGGCCTCAGGGAAGAGGGGCACTGGAGGAGGGCACAGGTCAGGGCTCCAGCACCAGGCTTCTTGTCCCAAAATTCTCCCTGAAGGCAGCAGCACTCCCTGGATGCCCTTCAGATATCAGTGGGAGCCCTCATGGGCTTCTCAAGCTCAGAGGAGGAAGAACAGGGCTTTTCCCTGAGCTCCTCAAGCTCAAAGGAGGAAAACCAGGGCTTTTCCCTCTCTCCTTTCTTCTCAGTTTGTCCTCCAGTCCTCTCTTGGATCCACTGGGTGGGGAATGGGACCTCCAGCAGTCCCTCTTGGAATGAGATGGGAGTAGGAGGCAGCTCAGCTCTTGTTAATCACCCTGGACAGGAGATTGTCAGATTTTGTCTAATTTCAGATCTCTCCATGTTGGTGATGAAGACTAAACTCTCCATGAAAAGCTGTTCAGTATCAGGACCCATCCAAATATTGATCACATCCAAACCCTCATCAGGAATGTTCTCACTTCCCCTGTGCTGGGCCTGGGGCAGGATTTGTGGCCTGGGCATGGCTGTGCTGGGATCTGGTGAAATTTCAGTGGGAATGGTAATGCTTGGGAGCTGGGAGTCTTCCCTGTCCTAATTTTTTCATCAATCTAATTCTAGTGCAGGTCTTTCCATGTTCTTTCCATCATCCAGAGGTGGCCCTGGACATGTACCAGCCCTCAGGCAGTGCACAGGCTCTGGCTTGAGCCTTGGGGATGTTCCCAGAAGGGTATTAGAATAGGACAGTTTCAAGTCAAAGAGGAGGCTCTGGCCAGCACCGGATTCCACTTATTCATTGCAAAAAACATGGAGAAAATCGGTGTTTTCCTCATTCCCTCCATACCCACTGCACAGACCCAACTCCGCCTCCCTCTGCCAGCATCCTGGATGTCAGGGATGCACAGGATGATCCTGATCTCCAGCTGTGGGGGCTGCCATGGCTCTGGCCTTGAAGGGGCTCACCTGAAGGATGAGGAGAAATCCTGATTGAGCCTGGATCTGCTCCAGATGAACACTGGGGTGACACATGGCGTTCAGCCATGGTGACTGTGGATTGATGATGAGCCTGACCCCACAGTGCTGAGCATGCACCATCCATCCTCAGGCTCTTCTCCCCACATCCATCCTCTCTTTGGCACATTCCCAAGCAGGGAGAGACCCACAGCCTGCCCACATCCCTCCTTGCTCCCCATCACCCTCCTCCTCGCCCGTTTTCCTATTCCCAGCATTTACCCTGCTGCACGTAGCCCTGGGGGAGCCAGAGGATTGTACACAGAGGGAGAAGTTATTTTTCCTTGACATAAACATCCAAGCCTTTCCTCGGCCCCTTCTCTTGAAACGTGGAGGTAGGACCTGGACTCATAACATCCGGCAGGAGGGGTTGGCCTTATCTGCCAGGAAACACTCAGCTCCGGATACATCCTCCCCTGCTCCCGGCACCCCAAGCAGCTCCCATTGGCAGTGCTGGGCAGGAAACCACTCAGCAGCTTGTCTCATTCCCTCCTCTGGAGAGAGAGACAGGAGGGAGGGTCTGATCCTGCCCTCCCCGCCGTGGGGTGCAGCAGGGTTCGGAGTCAGGGTGGGGTACGGGGAAAAAAAGGGATGGAAGGGGAAGGTGAGCAAAAAAAAGGGGGAAAAAAGGGATTTAGGATGTGGGGATTTGGGGGAGTTGGATGTGTTGAGGGTCTCTCTCTAGGCTTTGTTGCTGTTTTGTAGGGTGAGCTCAGTCCAGTCACCTCACCCCCTTCTCTGCCTCTACTTCCCTCACCTAAATCTGCTTTAAAAAATCAGGGAAAATTGTCTCCCAGCTGATTTCATAGCAGAGTCCAGACTCCTCAAATAGTGCAGGGACCCCTCATGCTAAAGGCAGCACAAGCACTTGGTCCTGTTCAAATTCTGAGGAAGAGACAGGTCATGTCCAACCCTTCCCATGGCTGGAAGAAGGGTGGGAGGGAAGGAAGAATTATCTCTGTTTTACAGACAGGGAAACTGAGGCATGGAACATCCACGTGGCTGTTTGTCACCAGGGCTCACCCCTGTCCAGTGGCACTGGGACAAGCAGAGAGAGCACAGAGGAGTCACCACCTGCTCAAGGGATGCAAGGGAAATTGCCCAGGGCATGACACACAGGGCAGGCAGCTCCTGGCCAGCCCAAATCCCAGATATCCAGGAAGGTGACCTCATCCCTGCTCCCCATGCCTCCAACCATGACCTGCACAGCCACGGGGGCCAAGGGCTGGCCAAGGCCACCAGGGGCAGAGGGCTCACACCCTGCTCACCTCGTGCCAAGGAGATACCCCTGTCCTGGCCCAAGTTGACACCCCTGAGAGGAGCCCAAATGTGGTGGGAGGATGTTTTATCCCTTCCTTCAGCCCTGATTTGTTTTTCCTGTTGGTTCCCAGGCTGGGGACAGCAGGCTACACACCTCAAGACTCTTCAGCACGCACAGAGACAGCCATGGGCTCCTGGATTTGGGATGGGGAGGGAGGAGAAACATGCCCAGGACTGATGCAGAACAAATCCTGCTTGGGCTCTAGACCCCCTCCAACATCCATAAACAGTGATGGCCACTAGTCTTTCATATGGATGCCCACTCTCCAAGCAAAACCGCTCCTTCCCACCTCTGCCAGCCACTTATTTTCCATCTGCTCCCTGCAGCAATGCCCTGAATCCCAAAAAATTGCTGTGGCTAGAGGGAATTGACCCATAGCACATCATTTTCCATCCTCCCAGAGAAGAGAGCTCCTGGTGCTCCTGAATCTCATCTCATCTCAACTGCAGTGTCTTGGAGGTGGGAGCTGGCTGCTCTGGGTGTGTGCTCAGATCCAGCCGTGGCTCCCAGGGAAAAAATTGCTGTGAGTAGAGGGGGTTGACCCATAGCACCTCATTTTACATCCCCCCAGCGGGATGGAAAGCTCCTGAATCTGCTCTCAGCTGCAGTGTCCTGGCAGTGGGAACCAGCTGCTCCAGGCACTGGGTGAATGACTGGATCCAGATGTGGCTCCCAGGGAAAAAATTGCTGTGGGTAGAGGGGTTTCACCCATAGCACCTCATTTTACATCCCCCCAGAGAAGGGCTGGTGCTCCTGAATCTGATCTCAGCTGCAGTGTCCTGGTAATGGGAACCAGCTGCTCTGGGTGCTGGGCATGTGCCCAGATCCAGCTGTGGCTCCCAGGGAAAAATTTGCTGCGGGTAGAGGGGATTGACCCATAGCACCTCATTTTCCATCCCTCTAGAGAAGGGAGGTTTGGTGCTCCTGAATCTCATCTCAGCTGCAGTGTCCTGGAGGTGGGAGCTGGCTGCTCCGGGCACTGGGTGTGTGCCCAGATCCAGGGAAAAGATTGCTGTGGGTAGAGGGAATTGACCCATAGCACCTCATTTTCCATCTCCCCAGAGGGATGGAAAGCTCCTGAATCTGCTCTCAGCTGCAGTGGCCTGGAGGTGGGAGCCGGCTGCTCCGGGCGCTGGGCGTGTGCCCGGATCCGGCCGTGGCTCCCAGGGAGCCGCACCTCGCCTTGGCTGCGGCTCCCAACGCCCTCGGGGGGCCCCAGCTCCCGGTTGGGGCCTGTAGCTGTTCCTGGCGTGCAGAGAGCACAGGGACAAGCTCCCAGCTCTCCTCACGTGGCTCTGGGTTGAGCAAGTGGGGACAAGCTTGGCTGGCGGGGTTCTCTGTTCATCCGGGCACGATGGGTTCTTTGGGGATGGGGTGTGTGGAGAAACCTCTGTTCCTGGGGAAATCAGACCCTGGGTTTGTTTTCAGCAGCCCTGCATGGGATGAAAGCAAGGAGGGAAAAGGCCCATAGGGTGGTGTGGTTGATCCCATTGTTGCTTAGGGCATGGGAATAAGGAGAAGGACCAGAAGTAACAGCCAATGTCCTGGAGAAAGGGTCCTATAGGATAAGAATGTGACATCCCACAGCAGGCTGGTGGCAATACCCAGAGCTGAATTTCTGAGGAAGCTGGGACAGCTGAACCTCCTTCCCAGGGCAGTTTCACCATTCTCTGCTGTCCCTCAGGCCTGGGGCAGCACAGGGATTGCAGGGAGAGATGGAGAAGGGAAAAGCAGCCCCACTCCTGCTCCTGGCATGGTCCCACGTGACTCAACGCTGCTGGGCAGAGAGGCCAAACAGGATCCTGGCACCTCCCTCCCTCCAGCTCCAAAATCCTCCTGGAAGAGTCACATTTGGGCTGAGCCACCTCAGTCAGGGAGCCACCACAGTACCTGGGGCTGGCAGGATACCCCAAGGCATCCATTTCCTTTCTAAAAGGAAAGACCAAGGGTGAATTTGGATGCCTGAGACATGGAAGAAGGAAGAGGCAGGATGGGAGAGCTGAATCCAGGGGATACAAGTGGGGGATAAAGGATAACATGCCAGGGTCATGTTGGGTCCTCCCCAAATACTCACACAGCCTCCACCTTCTGGGACCATGGGCTTTGTGGATCAGTGATGTCATTTGTGGGGGACAAGGGACAGGATTGGGTTGGATTGGGTTGGGTGACCTCTGAAGACCCCTCCCAGCCACCAGACAGAGATGGCATCACCATAAAGTGCACTAAGAAACATGCTCCTCCATTTTTTGGGGCCAAGCAGGAGGACCCAGCCTGGGAGACACTGCCTTGGGAGATGTTTACCCTGCCTTAGATCTCCAGAGGTCCCTTCCAGCCCTAACAACTCTGGGATTCTCTGTGCCTGGCTTAACCTCAAGGACAGCAGGGACACAGCCTGATTTAAAGTCTGGCAAGAGCAGGCTGTGATGCTTTTCCACAACAACATGGGTTAAGGTTTTCTCTTTGCTGGCCAGGCCTGAAGACCATCATTCAACATCATCTTCATGTGCCTCCCCAAATTTGACCCCCACATATTTCTGAGGCCTCACTGCCTCGATCTGCACCTGAAATGAGGACCCTTTTCAAGATCCCCACACTGTGGAACACCTTAAAAGGTGAATTACCCAAACTGTGAAAGAAAAGAGAACCTTAAATGCAACTAAAACCCACGCTCCAGGCACTCCATAAATTGGCAACATCATCTGTGCTCACCAAGACACCAAAGGCAAAGTTCTTGACTTCACTCTAATATGGAAACAGGATTACAAAGATCACATCTGAGAGATGGCAAAAGCAGAATCAAGGCCAGCACAGTGACCTGAGCCCCAGGACACTCCATGAAAAGCGAGGGTAGGCACTCATCATGCCCTGAGTCTGTTTGTTAGAAAGCAATCCACAATTTGTAAAGATAACCACAGATCTTTGTTTTATTTATAAAAAAATGGAAGTAGAAAAATTTGGCTGAAAATACCAACAACAACGATGACAACAAAAATATAAAAAAATAGCACTTGCACGGGAAATGTTTCTGTTTTGAAAACTGTTGTCAATAGCGACAGCAATTTAAATCATCGAACAATCATCATATAAAAACATTTATTTAAATTAAATATTTTATGCAAACTCGTATCTACACTCATTCAAAATGCATAGAGTCACACAAAAGAGATGGAATGTATTAGCTTAAAAACCGGCAAACTTTGGGGTTTTTTTTTAAAGTTTTCTTTGCAATTATTATTAATACATTTTGGGGACTGAAACCAGGAAATCATAACCACGTTACTAACTAATCATTACCAAGTGCCATACAGTAAACACTAAGATTAATCATGTCATATAACTGATTTAAAATAAAGCTTCATTTTTATGGAAAGGAAGAGAACTCGAGCAATACAAAATCCGAGGTGGGGGGGCGGGAGGAATAATGGAAGGAATAAATCAATGTACAGCTTTATTACAAGCAATAAAATGCCAGAGTTAGGAGAGGCATTGGGCACTGTGGCTCCAAACACGGAGCCTTCCCCTTCAAAGGATGTTTGATAAAAAAAGAACAGTCTGCTACATCATCACCTCTTGGCCAAAATGTTCATCCCAGGACCTGCTCCCATGGGTGGATGCCGGCTGGATCCTGCCTTTCCAAGCCCTGATCTTACCCCACTCCAGAGCAGGCTCAGCGCTCTCCTGGTTGGTGTCTCATCCTCTCTGGGGTTTCCCGAGGGATGAAACCCCCAATCCATGCTCTGGGGCAGGGGATGGGGGCTTTAATCCCCATTGGAGTGCTCAGGCAGGTCAGGGTGGTCAGGCAGCAACGCCACCACCAGAACCCAAACACAGCTCATGGACCTTCACCAAAATCTTCCCTTCTCCCATCCCTGCCTTTCCCCCTTCCAGGGGGAATTCAGACCTGACGTTTGCGGGGTGCTGCAGCACTCCTGACTCCAAAGCAGAGCTGGGGATATCCCAAAATGAAGGGCAGCTTTCCTGTGCTCCCAGGAGCATCCCTGCTTTGGAAGAGGGACTTGGCCAAAGGGCTTTGGCGTTGGGAAGTGCCCCCTGGCCACGGTGGGAGCAGAGCACTCCAGGCTTTGCACGGTGGTGACTCAACAACCCAAATCCTTTACCTACAGCACCGAGGAGACTCCAGGGCCCTGTGCTTCGATCACCCTGAGGGAGCAACGCCTCGGAACAGTGTCGGGTCCTTCCTGGGCCACTCCAGGCAGCCCCGGCTGGGCTCCTAAGACACGCTGTAGTTATTGTAGTAGGTGGCTGTGGCATCAGCCAGGACGGAGATGAGGCTGTTCTCAGAGCTGTGGGAGCTGCCAGAGCTTGGGATATGCCCATTGGCCAAGGCCCCTCCGTGGTGGTGTTGGTCACCGTGGCCGGGGTTGTTGAGATATTGGTCAAACTCGTTGCGGTCCATCTCCCCCAGCAGCTCCGCTTGGCTCAGCTGGTCCAAGGTGTCAAAGCCATGGTGGTCTGGTGGCGGGGAGAGCTGGCCCAGGTGGGCATGGAGGTTGGGAGGGGGCAGGGAGGGGAAGGTGGGTGTGTAGTAGCTGGGAGGAGGAGGAGGAGGAAGGGAAGGGCAGCTGGAGGCCGGGGGGATCATGCAGGTGGCCGGCTGTGGTGGCATGGGGCTGAGCGCGTGGTGGCCGCAGGGCAGGGAACCACCTGCAAACTCCGGTGGGGAGAAGGTGGTGCCGGCCAGGTGGGAGCGGTGATGCTCCTCGGGGCAGGGCGAGGAGAAGAAGCTCTGCTCGGGGTCTATGGCATCCAGAGGGGACATCTCCGGCGGGGTGGGCAGCCCGTAGGGGTAGGTGTCCACGCTGGTGCTGCTGCCGCTGCTGCTGCCTGGAGGCTCCCGGTACGCCCGCACTGCCGGCAGCCCCGGGCGGGGGGGGTACTCACCCGGACCCTCTTTTTCCCCCCCGGCCCGGCTGCAGGTCCGCTTTTCCGGCACAGAGTTCTGGTCCCCCCGTGTGAGGCTGCCCAGCAGAAAGCCGGGATCCACCCGCTTCCCGATGCGCTTGACCTGCTTCTTCCGACGGGGCCGGTACTTGTAGTTGGGATAATCTTGCATGTGCTTCACCCGCAGCCGCTCGGCCTCCTCCACGTAGGGACGCTTCTGAGACAGGCTCAGCGCCTTCCAGGACTTCCCTGAAACGGAGGACACGCTCCCTTAGCACCCACAGCCTCCCAAGGGTGCCCAGTGTCCCACCTGGCACATGCAGAGGACACATCCCAAAAACCCCACAGGGGTGGGAGAAGAAGGAGGGAATTGAGGCTGCTATAGGGTTTCTGACTCCCTTCATCCCAAGCTGCCACACAAGGTGGGTTTGGAGTTAGTAAATAAATCCAGGCAGACAAACTCTCCCAGCTCCCTGTGGAGCAGGGACAGCCAAGGCCGTGCCTGGCTAAGCAGAGGTCAGGACGTGCTGTCCTTTAAGGTGCCCCAGTTTGTGCCCTGCCAGAGCTTGCAGCAGGGCACAAGGAGACCTGGGCACTGTGACAGCTGGTCTGGATGGTGGAAGGTGTCTCTGCCCATGGATTAAATGGTTTTTAAGGTCCCTTCCAATCCAAACCATTCCATGATTCTGTAATCCTATGACCTCGTGCCTCCCTGTTTGAGATAAAATGTCCCCAAGACACAGCACAGAGAAGCAGCATTGGGTAGGGGGGGTTTTATCCCACAGTGAGGTTGTCCCAGGCTGCTCTTCAGGGTAAGGGGGAGAAATGAGGATATACATCAAAGCCTTTGATGCCTTCCCATGGTCTGAGACAGCAAAAATAACACTAATAAGCTGAGATGCTGCATGGCAAAGCAGAGAGGAGAAAACCCAAACCACCAAAGAAAACACCACAGAAGTGTCCAGGGAAACACCAACTTTGGATAAGAGGTTGGGCAGCAAAGCTATGTTGCAATTCGGGCAGCTCTTTCTCAGGCTGTCTGGGCTGATAATTTTGGTTTGCCCTCTCAGTTTCACATCAAAATGGGGACTGGGAGGAAGAAAGAAATAGTAGATGGGGAGTGGGAAACAAATGTGTGCTCAAAATGGGATGTGATCCCCCAAAAGTAACAGCAGAAATACACACACACAGCCCCCAGACATGTAATACTGGCACAAAGTGACACAGCAAAGACAGGCCAGGAAAATTGGGGGGACCCTCCTTGCACAGCAGGGCAGCACCCTCAGGGCATGCAGCAGAGGGGTGGCAGGATGCCTGTGCCCTGGGATGCAGGACACCATCAGGCTTTGCACCCCGAGGAGAGGCTGCACACCTGGAGTGTGGGACCCCGTGGGTGACAGGGTGGGTGCACGGTACTGCTAAACTCCATCAGGTATTGCAGCCCCAAAGTGCTTCACCCGGGCTGGCTTTGCACCCCAAAACCACCCAGAAAGGTGTAGGGGTGCCCTCCTGCTGCGTGCCAGACCGGGTTCCCACCTGGGCAGGGTTGGCACCCCCAGGGATGGCCAGTGGAGCTGGCATTCCCAATCCGGGGCGCTGGATCTGGGTGGGATTTGCACCGCGGGATGACCGGGTGGGTGCATGGTGACCAACATGGGGCACTGGATCCCAATGGGATTTGCACCCCAGGAATGGCCAGAGAGTGCCTGGATCCCCACCTCAACGCACTGAATTCGGGTGTTCACTCCCGGGACCGCAGGTGAGTGCCTGGGGACCAAGCCCGGAGCGCTGGATCCCAGCAGGGTGTGCATCCCAATCCCGGCTGGGTGCCGGATCCCCCGTGCCACCGGATCCGGGCAGGATTTGCACCCCCGGGAATGCCCTGCTGGGCTCATGGGCACCGAATCCGAACAAGGTTTGCACCCGCAGGGATCTCCGGTGTCACCGAATCCCGTCAGGATTTGCACCTGGATTGCCAAGTGGGTGCCGGGGTTCTCCCTCCTGGGCACCGGATCCGGGCAGGGTTTGCACCCCCGGGAATGCCCTGCTGGACTCATGGGCACCGAATCCGAACAAGGTTTGCACCCGCAGGGATCTCCGGTGAGTGCCCCTGGGCACTGAATCCCCCCTGGATTGCCAAGTGGGTGCCCGTGTGCTCCCACCGGATCCAGGCGGGGTTTGCACCCCCGGGGATGCCCGGCTGGGTCCTCGATTTCCCCCCTCCCCAACCCCGCGCCCCCCGCGCTGCTCACCGAGCATCTTGCTGAGCTCCGCGTTGTGCAGGTCGGGGTTCTGCACCGCCAGCCTCTTCCTCTCGTCCTTCGCCCACACCATGAACGCGTTCATGGGCCGGCGGATGCGGCTCTCGGAGCCCTTCTCGCCCTGCGACCCTCGGGGGGGCGGCCCTGGGGACAGCCCCTCTCCCCCGTCCCCCTCCAGCCGCTCCGGCCAGGGGAATGTGCTGAGCAGCGCAGCCATGGCCCCCCCGGCCCCCCCGGCCCCGCCGCGCTGCCCTCGGGGTCCCCGCGCAGTCCCAGCCTCCTGCCCGGCCTCTCCCGTATTTATGAGCTCCTTGGAAAAAGCCTCCTCCAATGACACCGAAGGGACTCGCTGCTCCTCCTTGTTTGCAAACTCCTCAGCCCCGGCCGGGATGGTGCTGCGAGGAAAGTTCTCCCCACCCCTTCTGCCCGGCACCCCCCCGAGGAAGCAGCACCCCCTGCACCCCCCTTTTCTCCTTCCCACTCCCCCCTCCCCCTCTTTTATTATTATTTTTTCTTTATTTCGCTCGCTGAAAGGGAGTGAGGAGAGAGCTGGAGATGTCCCGCCCCCAAACAGCCCCGCTGCCCTCCTGCACCTCAGAGAGCTTCAAACTTTAAAGGCTGGGGGGTAACACAGAGAGAGGAGATAAAAGCACTGAAAGCTGGGGGGAAGAAGGAAAATGGCACTGAAAGGAAGATCCCACTGGGCTGCAAAAGTTCCCTCTCCAGGCTTTGACAAGCTGCAGGAACCCTGTTTGCCAAGGAAGATTGAGGCAGCAATGGCACAGACAGGGACAACTTTCCCCCATTTCTGCTTAAACCACCAGCCCAGGCTGTGCTTTGCCCACCCCATGTGGGTTTTCACCCCAAATTTCCAGATCCCTTTGTATGGGATGGAAGTTGGGACACAGTGAACCTGCTGGCGGGTGCTTGTCCAGCCTGGTCGGACTCTAAGGGAGCTTTTAGGGGAAAACAAGGCAGGGATGGAGCTCAAAGAGGATGAAACATCTCCAGTCGGTCTCCGCTGGACACTGGGAGACAAAGGATCTTTCCCTTGCTGCTGCTTTTTATGGAGTGCTGCCCCAACCCAAAAAGGCAGGATGGGATGGAAGTCCCAAAGCCACACAACGGTGTCCCCCACTAACCCCAGCTGGGTGGGAAACTCATCCAAGCAGCATTCCTCTCACTAGAACAAAGGATCTCCAGGAAGGTGATGGCACCGAAAATCCCCTTGGGGATTTGCCCTGGGGAATGCATTTGGTGCCTGGATTCCTGTATGATTTTGACCCGCAGATACGGGTCTGCAGAGAAACCGTGGGTGCTGCCAGAAAAGCAGCGGGACGGGGTTTTGGGATGGGCAGGATGGGGCTGGCCGAGGTTGCCCCATCTGACCCCAAGGCTGGGGGGAAAACCCCGGCGCGGATCCCAGGCCGGGGCGTTCGGGCAGGTTTCCCACGTGCCTGGGTGTTCCTATTGACTCTTGTCAGATTAGGAGTGATGGAGAGCGCTCATGTAAATGTGAGCCGGGCAGGATCCGCCTGGGCTTCCTGGTCTCTCCCTCCCCTCCGCACAGGAGCGGGATGGTTCTGGTTTCTTGTGGATTGCAGCGATTTTGGGGTCAGGAGAATCCGCAACTTTGCTCGCAGCAGAAGCAGCGACTGCCCTGCCCGAGCTTTTCCCCGGGACTGAACTAAAACCCTGCGGAAGCAACAACATTTTCCAAAGGAACTGATTAAATCTATTAAGCTATTTACAAGTGGGCTTCATCAGAGCTGCTGTTATCTGGGAATACAACAGGAAGGCAACTTCTCTTAAATCTAAAAGGCGCAGGAGATTTCCTGGTCTCGGGACAGATTTATAAACCCTTTCCACACACACACACACACACACATGGAGGAGCTGCCTTTTATCTGGGGTTTGGAGCTCGGCACGCTCCTGGGGACAGCTTGTTCTGTCCCAGCAGCTCCAGATCTCTCCTAAAATCCTGTCTCACGCCTTGAAGTGCCGGGATGGGGCAGGGAGGGAGGATGACAAACTCCCCACCCTGCCCTGCACAGGTCAACCCGGTGCAATTTGCAGGCTGGAGCTGCTGCAGAGGTTGGCAGTGATATTTTGGGAAGAAAACCTTAATTCTGTTTAGCTCCCTTTAGGAAGGGTGGAAGTGCTCTGTAAAGGAGGCTGCCAGGGTTGCAAAGGTTTTATTTTGAACAGGATGGTAGTTTGGGTATGGTGAATGTGTTGCATGGCTCACTGTAACTTTTGAACCCTCAGGATGCTCAGGACCTGGCTATCATGAATACAAAACCACCTCTGTGGAGGCCCCAGAGGCCAGGAATTTTTAGTAGTAGCAGCAGAATTTCCCTCCTTGGGAAAAGGAAAGAGATGGGTGAATTCCAGTTGATGCCTTTTACAGGACAGCTTCACCTTGCCCTGTGTTTCCATATTTTGCAGGATGGGTGGATAGGTTTGGGAGAGGAAAAAACCCTGAGCAAGGACAGGACCTGCACCCACTCCTGCCTCTGCTGCCAAAGCCTGGAAGCTCTCAGAGCACCTCTCTGGGTGTTCCTGATTCTCATTATTCCCTCCACATCCTGGGAGTAACATTTGACCTCCCAAAGGCATCACAGGGGTCAACTCTGTGGCTTTTCAGACCCTCCTGAGACCCAATCTGGGGCTCCTGTGTGCTTACAGCACAAAGAAATCCAGCAGAATATTCCTCATTTGGATTTCCTCCCTTCCCAGGGCCCCCACACAGAATTTTAAGTGCAAACACTGCTACTATTATTAATAACCAATTTTTTTTCCCCTTCTCCCTCTTTCCTGCAGCACCTGGCATTCTGATGGCATTAGTAAGGAGGGTTTCATTCTGCACCCTGCCTAAAATGCTGGTCAAACCTGTCCTGTCGGAAGCTCCCACGTTACATAAAGGAGGCTGGGGCCATGTGAAAATGCCACCTCCTAATTACCACCGGATTGGAGTAATTAGTCTGGAAAAAACTCGGGATTACCATTTTTTTTCTTTTTGTGTGTGTGTGTGTGTGCTCACCTTCCCCTCTCTGCTGCGAGGCTTCACCTGTATCTGGGGCACAGGAAGCAGCAGAGCTCTCCCAGGGCTTTGGGAACAGGGAAATTACAGTGAAAAAGCCGCGAGTGAAAATAGATGGAGCAGACAAAGGGGGGAAGAAAGCTTTGTTCTCCCCCATTTTCATGGATGGGGAACAGTGGCAACAACTCCCATGGGCCAGGCAGAAAATGAGTGGCTGAACCCTATATGGAACGAGCACCTCTTTAAAAATATCCCTCTTTTTTTTAGGTTTTTTTTTGGGGTGGATCCGACATCTGGAATTTTATCCCTGCAAAGAGAGGGTTTATTTTTACTCCCCCCACCTCCATCTCGCACCCCACCAACCTTCAGGGACATTAAAATATGTGAGAAAGTGCAAATCCTAAATTAGCTCAATATTCACATGTTCCTTAATTATTGATGAAACTCTTGGCTCCCAAGGGAAGTTTTTGCAGAGAGAGCTGGGGGTTCCCAGCAGAAGATTCCCTCAGTGCTGCAGTTCCCAACTCACCCCACTGCCCATCCTCCTTGATTCCACCAGGTTTTCCCCAGGGATTGCTACCTGGACCATTTATTTTCTAGGTAAAAAACCCCAGAGCTTTCCCATTTTACAAAAAAAGCAGAAAAGCTCCCCCTCCCCGCCCCTTGAAATGCTAAAATTTTCAGCATTGTGCTGAATAGTTCTGCTCTTACTACTTTTAAAATGCAGTTGAAAGGTTACAAAAATATATATTTTAGTGCCTTTAGGTTAAAAGGAACTAGGAGGAGTTTCCCTCTTACACCTTTAAATTTATGAAGATGGATTAAGATAAGAAAAAAAATGTATTTGTGTGATTCAGAAGCAGATTTTGACTTGCTGAGAAATGAAGCTTCAATTTGTTTTTCAATATTCCCACTTCTGCCACCACAAATTATGTATTTGTGCTGCATTTCCCAGTCCTACATCACTAAAAGTTTGCTGATCCAAGACAAAATTGGTTTATTATTGGATGGAATAGGTACAGAAACAAAAGTCTTGGTTATTGCCCCAAGTTCTCTGAGCTCAGATCCTTCCAGGGGGTTCCTGCCCAGGAGTGAGGGGGAATTAGGAAAGGATGGCTTTGGATGCCCTCAATCCTCACCCTGAATCCAGTAGGATGCACTATTCCCAGATCTTTTTTTTCCAGCCAGGTGTGATGCTGGGCAGTTCTTCCGACAGATTTTGTGTGGTTTCCCTCTCTTCTTGGAGCTTCCTTCCTTCCCTTGGTGTTGGCAGGTTTGGAGGTTTCGTGACGTAACTTGTGTCTTTTGAAGGTGGATGCTGCAACACCTTCAGCCTCGTGTGTTTAAACAGGAGAAAATTGGTTAATTACACTGATGAATGCAGCTAATTGTCCTTGCTAAGAACTGAGGAGCTGGAGGCAGAGAGCACCAGGGCAGCTGAAAGGAGAACTGCAGCCATGGGCACGATGCTGAGCTGTCCCCAAACACTCCACAGAGCCACAGAATGGTTTAGGATGGAAAATCCCTTAGAGATCATCGAGTCCAACCATTCCCCAGCATTGCCAAGGCCACCTCTGACCCATGTCCCCAAGTGCCACATCCACAGGGCTTTGAAATCCCTGCTGGGATGGGGATTCCAACACTGCCCTGGGCAGCTCCTTCCAAACAAATTCCTCCTGATGTCCAACCTGAGCCTCCCCTGGCACAGCTTGAGGCCGTTCCCTCTCCTCCTGTCCCTGTTCCCTGGGAGCAGAGCCTGACCCCCCTGGCTGTCCCCTCCTGTCAGGAGTTGTGCAGAGCCACAAGGTCCCCCCTGAGCCTCCTTTTCTCCAGGCTGAGCCCCTTTCCAGCTCCCTCAGCCCCTCCTGGTGCTCCAGACCCTTCCCAGCTCTGCTCCCTTCCCTGGACAGCCTTCAGCCTCTTCAATTCACAACAGTCACAAAGCAGCTGCATCCCAATGCACTCAAATTCACTTAAACACAAGCACAGGTGGTTCTGAAATCTTTAATGGTGTCTTGCATTTATGCCTTAAAAACCCCTGGTTGTTACCAAGGGGCACTTGGGGACATGGGTGAGTGGTGGTCTGGCAGTGCTGAGGGAATGGTTGGACTTGATGGTTTTAGAGGAGTTTTCCAATCTTAATGATTCCATGATTTTATAATTCTACCTCTGCTTTACGCTGGCTGTGTGTGAAGCATCAGAGCTTCACATCGTGGGAGGAATTTCAAGGAATCCAAGGAAATTCAAGGAATTCTGCCTTTACATGTCTGGGCTGTCATTTGAGGTGCTCCAGTGCCATTTCCCATCTGTGAACCAAGAAAAACTCCAGTCAAACAAAACTCCAAAAGCCCACAAAGTTCACGCAGATTTGGGTCCAGCAATGCTACCGGGACTATTTTTCCATGGTCTCTCCTTCCCAGGGTGGTTTGGTGCCTGCAGGTACTTACAAGCACAATTCAACCTCCATTATTGCTGCTCTAACCTTGCACTTGCCAATCACGTCCTTGGCCGTTGGATCCCGCAGCGAATTCCGAGCCTCAAAGCCAAGAACAGCCCTATCCCTGCAAAGAATGGAAGAGCTCAGGAGAAACCAGTGTTGGAACATTCCCAAAGCAGAAAGGAAAATTTCCTCCAGTCACTGCTGACCCGGGGTTACCAAAACTGAAAACATTTTAATATCTGTGCTGCGAGCGCCTCGTTCCCCGTTGTAGAGCGACAGCAGAGCAGGGATTCTCATTTTCCTTGGTGTCCAGGTAATTTCACTGGGAGCCACCTCATTCTGTGAGGACAATGGATGAATTTATAACAAAAGGCCTCGGAGTTTGAAAGTCTGATTTTCGCGGAAATGAAACCAAGTCGCTCCTTTGTGCTCGCATTCTGCTAATTCCACCATCTGGGCACTGACGTAATTCTTTTTCTTGTGCTTTCTAAAAAAGGCCTTCTTGCCAAACCCAGAGTTGGGTTAAAACAGAACTCAAAACCCACTAGAAGCAAACAAACAAAAAATATATATGTAATTTATTACTCTGAGACATGTTTCTCTTGTTCCAATCATCCATTTCACTGGACAGTATCTGGTAAGAAGAGCTTTTCACTGAGTAATGTTGACCACAAACACAGAACAGAGCAGTTAAATCAATTGTTTCTGTCAAATACAAGCAATTTATGATTTATGATTATTTATTTATTATGATTTTCCCCTCCTACAACCACATGCAGAGCTTGGGGCACATTAAAATTCCACATTTCCCAGGGTAAAGTGCCGTGTATTTATTGCAGAAATAGAAAATCTTCCATTGGTAGCTGATACTTCCATCTGAGCCAGATTTCAGGGTTGGGTATCCTGAATTTAACAGGAGCAACAGCACAAATTTAAAGGTTTATTCCTGGTTTTATTCTTCCTGTAACTGACACTGGAATGTGGCCAAGCACCCACAAGAATTAGCACACAGAAACACATGAAAATTCACAGAGGGAACAAACAAACAAGCCCAGCAATATTTGGGGAAGGAAACCTTATTCCTTGAGTAGCACCTTTTTAAACTGAAGTCCCAGAGAGGCTGTAAAGTTTAGTTGCCTTAAGAGTTAAAAAAATAATAATTGGAAACAATCATGCTTTTGGATTCTAATAACAAAAATTCCAACTTGTGGTGAGCAAGAAATCAAGAGGGATGCTTCAGTTTAACATAAAACATTATTTTGCTGTCTTCTTTCACTGAGAAGATGATTTTTTTCACCTCAAGCATGGAGTTTCCTCCCAGTTTGACAATAACTGACGGTATTTGGTGCTATTTCATTTAAGGAAGCCAAGGACAAGCAGATTATGGTGAATAATAATTGTACAGCCTGAAAAGGAGATGCAACAGGGTTAAAACCCCTGGCATGTGAAATCCAGGGAAAGGCATCTTGTTCTCCTATGCAAGAAGTGAAACTTCATTTTGCTGCAGTGAATGAGCATGTCCTGAAGGCAGGGGGAAAAAAAGGTGCTTTGGAAACCAAGAGATCTTAAAAAACCAGAGCTGAGCTGCAACCAAACCATCCATGTGGTCTGGGTGCTGCAGATGGAGCTTCCTCCACTGCACAATAAAGGCAGCTTAAGGAAATTTTTTTCCCTATTAACATCTGCATCTTGACAATGTTCCTCAGACCATGTTAAGCAACTCCACTGAGCTGAGACAATATAAAAATGTACCCATTTTCTTCAGCAGAGCAGCCAATGGGATGTTTTAGATTTACACTGATGAAACCCAGCTAGGCCTGGATGAAATGAGCAGCTCATGGATTTGGATTCTGGATTCTGCCAGGATAACTCCCTGCTCTTCAGGGTTGTGCTGTCAGTTTGCTGTGGCCAAAGAAATATCAGAACACCAGGAAGGGGAATCCTTCCTCCCTTTCCACCACTTCCAAGCCCACCCATCTCTCATGACAGCTCTAAATGACATTAAAATGCCAAAATTCATGCTGAATGCTTCAGATCTCCCACAAAACTGCTTGTGGCAGTGCCCAGTTCCAGCATTCCTTATTTCCAGGCTTACAATGAGAAACAAGCTCTAGTTTGGTTATAAATCCAAATTGCAAGTTTTCAATGCGTGAATGGCAACAGCAATCTGACTGTGCTTTTAAAATCTATTGGTGTCCCAGTTTCAGGGAAAAGCCTTGCTCTATCCAAGGCAGCTTTCTGGATTCCAGAGGTACCAGTGAAGAGATCCTGAGTATGGCCTGGAAATCAAAGATTTAGGTATGGTTAATAAATGATAAGGTAAATACATGTTTCCTTCAGCTTTGGTGCAAAGTTAAAACTGTTTGACAATGGTTTGGAGGCACAGGGAGGTCTTTTTATTTCACCCTTAAGTGTTGACACTTTTTTGAGCAAACTTTTAATCAGAGTAAGCACTTTGGGAAGAAACAACATTCATTTTATATGTAAAAAGAGATAAATGTAAAAATTAGACAGCACTTTTCAAAAATCAATGAAAAAACACAAACAGCTTTGCAAACCCCCTCCTGCTTCCAGAAACAGAGCTGGGCTCTCACAAGTCAAAACAATTTTAATAAAAAGATAGTACAAGGGTGGTTTTAATTTTTTTTTTCCTGGATTGAGAAAAACACAGTCAGGTGAAGCAGCAGGAAGTTATTCCCTGCCTTTCACAGTCTTGATGTGTTGATCCTCTATGTGGGTCCCTTTTGAACATGGACTGAAGCTCCTGTTAGCCTATCATGTTTTCCTTTGGGAGAGCTGGGTTTACATAGAGTCTGAGTTTAGATCCAGTATGAGTTTAGATCCAGCCTGTGTTTAGATCCAACCTGTGTCTAGATTCAGTCTGTCCCATCTGGAGCTAGAGCAATGTCCAAGACTGGATTGGTGCTGTGTTTACACAGAGCCTCCTACAACACAGACTCATCATCCCTGAGCCTGAAAGGTTAAATGTTCTTGCAGTGCTTCTTTTTCTTTCTGGGTGTTTCTTCCCCACACTCCCCTCTCTCCTCTTTTTGCTTTTTGTGCTTCTTCTTGTGGCGTTTCTTCTGCTTTTCCTCCTGCTCCTCTCTGCTGAGTTCCTCCCCCTCACACATTCCCACAGAAATTTCTCCATTGCCTGTATTCTCATCACAACTGATGTTTTCTCCTTCATTCTCCTCTTTATGTTTCCTCTTTTTTTTCCTTTTGTGACATTCGTTTAGTGGATCATCCAGTTCTTTTCCATTCAAGCTCCCTGTCTTAGGCTTTTTCCCTGGTTTCTCACAGTCCTCTGTCCTTTCTGCCTCATCATCTCTCTTCTGCTTCTTCTTTTTCTTTTTGACTTTGGTTTCCAGCTCTTCTGAAGGCTCCATAGCTTCTTCAGCTGCTGGGCTGGAATGATCCACCTTTGGTTCTGTTTCCTGCTGGGATCCCTTCAGCTTTGCCATGCGCTTGGCAAAATATTCCTGGACAGTGAGAGCACTCTTCACTGTGTTGGAATCATCTCCAGGGCTGGAGAGACACTTGGTCCTCTCCTCTTCTTGGGAGTGAGGATCAGCCTGAATATCCTCCTGCAAGAGAACAGAGAGGAGCAGGAGTGAGTTAGGAGTCATGGCTTTAAACATAATGCTGTTTTTTTGCACACTAATAAGGAAAATACTGAAAAGCAACATGGTGCTTTGAAAATTAACTATGAAAGTACAGATTTGGGTGGAAGTGAGGCAGCCCTTAATGTGAAAGATGCTGTAGATTTAGGGAAAAGAGGTGGAAGGGGGGAAGGTAGCAAGAGAACACAAAGCAAGCCAATTTTCAGTTGTTTTGAGTTCCTTAGTTTACCTACTCCTACGTAACTCATGTCTACCACCGCCATACTCAGTGCATTACACTGACTTTACAAAGCACATGTCTCTGCAAGACACAAACCAGCATGAAAAATGATCCACTGCAATCCATTAGCCTGTGGCACAAAGGAAATCCCATGCCTGGAATAACTCTTCAGCAAAGAACTTGTAATCCAGGGAGCAATCCAGCATTGAGGCATCTCTCCCATCTTATCTGATCTTTGGAAATGTTTGTTTCAGAGCTGCTCTGCTGTCAGGGTGTCCCAGATGTTGTTATTTAAACAGGCTCCATTTGATCACACGTTATCAGATGGCACAAACAACATCACAGGTTACATCTTACAAGGTTTCTGCAGATATGAAATAAAGAGCTGCTCATCTCCAGCTGCAGGTGAAGAGTCTCCTTTCTAGAAAGGAATTATCAAACTAAGAAATACCAAACTAAAAGCAAAGTACAGCTCTGGAGCTGGATGTTATGGATGGCATGAAGAGAATTGACTGAGAAAGCAACAAATGCCACAAGATGGAAATGTATAATTTGTTAAATTATCTGACATTTACAAAAGAAACAAACCAGAAAGGCAGCTGAAATTAAGGCTTGTTCACATACATACCAAAGCACTCAAAACAAAGCCTTTGTGGTATAGCCTTTTGCTTGGCAAAAGTCACAAATGACTCTTGGAAATGTCCCAAATTTTCACAGAATCACAGAATCATTCAGGTTGCAAAAGAGCTCCAAGACTATAGAGTCCAAGCTGTGACTGATCCCCACTTTGTCACCAGCCCAGAGCACTGAGTGCCACATCCAGTCACACCTTGGACACCTCCAGGGGTGGAGACTCCAAACCTCCTTAGGCAGCACTTTCCAATGCCTGACTGCCCTTTTCCATGGAGAAATTCCTCCTGATATCCAACCTGAACCTTCCCTGGCACAATTTGAGGCCATTCCCTCTCATCCTGTCCCTGTTCCCTGGGAGCAGAGCCTGACCCCCCTGGCTGTCCCCTCCTGTCAGGAGTTGTGCAGAGCCACAAGGTCCCCCCTGAGCCTCCTTTTCTCCAGGCAGAGCCCCTTTCCAGCTCCCTCAGCATATTGTTTTTTTAAAGCCTTGTACAAACCACAGGGAACCAGGTACCCCCTGTGGATGGGAAAAGCTGGGAAGGATCCTCAAAAGCTGATGTAGAATCCTCACCAACATCTGCCCTACAACCCCATCCTGAAGGAAAGGGGATCCACAGGATTACAGTCAGAGATAATTCCCTGATTTCCCATTCATAAATGCACAGATGGGTAAGAGCATCCACTCTGCCCACACATCCTGAATCCTGCCTGCCGAAATCAGAGTAGTCAGATTTTACAGCCACTTTCACTGCCATAACCTGATACTCAGGGAAGGCCAGCAAAGAGCTGGGAGATAAAACCCCACTTATCTCAACACTTTATAGTTATTGTGTGATGCTGCAGATAAGGGACCTGGCTCTCTTGAGGGCATCATTAAACTTGCTGGCTGAAGCTGGGTTTATTAGGGTTTGTGAGTAAGGTTTTCCAGATCTGGCTCCTTATGCATCCATAACCTTTACTCCCAGGAGCAGGAATGCAAAAATTGGTGTCATTAGTGATGCATTACAAGTGGTGATTTCCTCATCCATCTGCTTTCAAGAGAGCTATTCCAGTGGAACGAAAGTAAGGCTGCACTTGAGATTCCAGTGATGTTTGTGTGGGCACTTATCAAAATTAGGGACTTTTCTTGTAGGGATATGTTGTAGTGTTCCTGAAGGGTTATGAAGTAACTGAAACTATTTGACTTCTGGCAAAGAAGCCTGAAAAGGGATGTGGAACATGGGGAAAAACAGGATGTATCCGCACAGGTTGAAAGGGGAGCAGAAGTTTAACAGGACAGAATTCCCAGGATAAATGGGTTGAGCTATATTTATATTAAATTGTTTTAGTAAGACCCAAACCAACAAGCAGAGAATCCCATGCCATCACAGGATCATTTAGGTTGGAAAAGAGCTCCAACACCATCAAGTGACCATCTTGTCACCCAACCCAAAGCACTGAGAGCCACGTACAGGCCTTCCTTGGACATCTTCAGGCATGGGGACTCCAAACCTCCCTGGACAGCCCCTTCCAATGTTTAACAACTCTTTCCGTGAAGAAATTCCTCCTGATGTTCAACCTGAACCTCCTCTGGTGCAACTTGAGGCTCTTTCCTCCTGTCCCTGTTCCCTGGGAGCAGAGCCTGACCCTCCTGGCTGTCCCCTCCTGTCAGGAGTTGTGCAGAGCCACAAGGTCCCCCCTGAGCCTCCTTTTCTCCAGGCTGAGCCCCTTTCCAGCTCCCTCAGCCCCTCCTGGTGCTCCAGCTCCTTCCCAGCTCTGTTCCCTTCCCTTCCAGCCCCTCCAGGTCTCTCTTGCTGGGAGGGTCCCAGAGCTGTCCCCAGCACTGGAGGAGCCCCAGCAGTGCCAGCACAGAGGGACAATCACTTCCCTGGCCCTGCTGAAGCCCAGGCAAACAGGGTCATTCTCCTTCCCCCCACAGCAGGACTCTGACACCCTGGATTGCAACAGGACAAACAGACTCCCAGGTTTTCAGCCAGGACCGTTTCCCTCCCCACCCCAATGTGTAAAACACACTCGGGCCCAGAACACCCATTGCTCCCTGGCCAACCAGGAAAGGATTTTCTCATTGCCTTGGTGACTTCAAGTCCTGACAACTTAATTACTGTAATTGAAGGCAAATATTACTTGAACTCTACACATTTCTTTCTTTTCATGAAGTACATTAGGCATAAAAACAAATGTTCCTTTGGTTAAGCAGAGGAGTTCCAAAGGTATGTACAAGTTTAGAAAATAAGAACCTTGCTCAGAAACTCCTTTATTGATAAGAATTTTAATAACCACGGGCCACTGAGCACAGAATTAACAGGGCATGGAGACAAGCAAAGAGGTGCCAACCCTAGAAAACCTCTGAGTTTAGGAAAAGCTTATGTAAAACTATAAATCACCTGGAAGGGCTGTTAAATGCCAAGGTATTCCTGCTTCTGTGGTGTACCTGTCCCAGTAGCCATGGGAACACTGCTGAACTCTAACCAGGGGTTTTCTCTAACCCCTCACAGTTTATGTAATTCCTCCCCTGTATGACCCAACACAGAGAAAAAAAAAAAAAAAAGGTAGATATCCCTAAAAGTGGATTGTGCTGCTGAATATTCTGAAAGACAAAATTTTCACCAGATAAAAGACAGAAAGAAATATTCTTCCTCCAGAGAACTGATGATCAAGTAAAAGGAAAAGAGCAATTGGGCTGGATGTGGAGGGAAACCTGAAGATTGAGCTTTAGAAATTATGTTTGTCCATGCCATGAGTTCCAAAATTGCCTGAGATGAAGTTAAAAGGAATTGGGAATAGGGAATTGGTAGGATGGTCCCAAGCAAAACAAAAGGACTGCTTGAAACACGATGTTAAACGTGGAATGAGTAAGAGGAAACAATAGGAAAATTCAAGGAGAGGTTGGGAAGTGCACAGGAAGAGATGAAGGTCAATTACAGCCAGAAGTTCCCTGTAAATATCATGTGTTTATGTCATTAGTGAAATGTATGGAAAATAATCTAAAGGACATAAAGCACTCCATGTACCACCGTGTTTTTCTCTGCCTTTCTTTGCTTGCTGATTAAATCATTAAGGGAGTGCACTAAACTTACAGAGGGAAATCCTGGTTCCCTTGAATCCTTCAGGATCAGGATTGCATTTCTAGGGCATCCCACTCTCAGAGCACCTTTCAGTTATTTGGTGAAAGGAAAAACAGGGAGTTATTGTCAATTATCAAAGGAATTCACATCAGTGAAAACATGAAGAGAGGAAGCCAAAAGTGGGACGGATTTGGACACATCATGAAATCAAATGGGTTTGAAATCCAGCCTGGTCTAGTGGAAGGTGTCCATGGCAGAGGTAGGAATGGGATGAGCTTTAAGGTCTATTCCAACCCAAACCATTCTGGGATTATTATAATTAATATTCAAAAATAAGAGCTACATCTGCATGTTATCCTGGGAGGAAAAGTGAGACAGAACTCATGGGCAAAGCAAAGGGTTCTTTGGCAACATATAGGAGCAAGAGAAGCAGCCTGGATTAATTCAGAGAAGTTTCCCTCCTCTTCAGAATTCAAGTATTTCCTTTTTCACACTTAAAATCATAAAACAGGGGAATAAAATAATCTCTTATATAATCTCTGTCTGCTACATATGAACTACTATTACTCAAGCCCAGTAATTTCACATGACTTTGCTTTGTTGGTACTAATTCACAATGATTTTGTGAAATCTGATTCACAAAAAAGACACAAAAGGCAAAGTCCAGAAGGGATGAGCAAAAAGGCAGAATAAAGCTAAACTATTTCAGTAGGCTCTCACTTAAATGACAGAAAGTGGGCTGGATGAAGCACATGGAGCCTGAGTTCCATGGAAAACACAGGATCACTCTTAGCTTTAAACTGCAGCCACCGCTGTTCCGCCTTTCTTACCAACTTCTTTGCTGAGAAACTGTAACAATAAGATTAAAATAATCCTGTTCTGTTCCTGCTGCTTCAGATCCTCACCGAGAGGTTGGCAGGACCCCCATGCAGTGCACAAAACTTGAGAGGCAAGAGCTGAGGGCATCCCTGTATCTTTCCATCCCAGGAATGGCTGCAGATGATTCCTCAAGAGTCACTCTGGAGCTTTGCAGACATCAAGGATGACAGAGTCTGGCTTTAAGGAGCTGACAACTTCGAGCTAAGTACAAGCATTAACATTTGGATTGGGATCAAACAGGTGAGAGGGTGAACAAAGACCTGTAGCCTGATGAGTTTAAGCAGGATTTAAATAAATACATGCATAAATAAGGCCACATACCAACAGTTCTGCAGTCGATTCTGGCATCAGAACAGGTACCCAGGAGGCTCTAATGCTTTTAATTTACCTGATTAAAATTGGTTTATTGCAGACAGCATCTTGTGAAGAGGTGATGAGAACACAGTCCCAACACAGACAGGGCTGATGCAAAGGGAAAACAGGACAATCACCCTGGTGCTCATGAGGAAAAGGACAAGCAGCAGATGGAAATTATCCACAGGAAAACTTTGCCAGTAGGAGAAATCAGTATATTTGTGAAGTCTTAACAATCATTGGGAGTCTCAACCACTGAAAACAACTCAGCTACCAGGGAACTGTTAGGGGGAGTTAATTCTTGACTGGAATGGAAAATGTAAGATCTGGACGCCAGAAGCATCTTTCAGTCCTGTAATACTTCAAAAACCTGAACAGGGATGCAATTTGACCTCCTGGTGATCATGGAATTGTTAAGGTTGGAAAAGCCTTTTCAGACCATTGAGTCCAAAAATTCCCCAGCACTGCCAAGGCCATCACCAATCCATGTCCCCAAGTGCCACATCCACACAGATTTTTAAATCCCTCCTGGGATGATGTTTCCACCACTTCTAGGGGCAGCCTGTTAAAATAAATGAGGGTTTAATGAAAGAGATGAGAAATAGGGATGTTCAACCTGGACAAAAGTGGTAAAAATTCAGGTCTCCTGCAACTTCTGGTTTTTGTTGGCCATGGTGGTATAATCACCAGGACATGCCACATATCCATAGGAAGGTTTAATTTTACTATGATTTATCCTGAGAACCAATAGAACAATGAATCCACTGATGGGAAATGGAATGAGAATCCTGGATGTCCAACACCTGGGTGACATGACACTTGTTAAAAGGACAAGTTGCAATAACTACAGAGAAGCACTTTCCTGTTTGACTGATAAAATCAATTCTATGCCAGAATATATTGAAACATCAGCTGTGTTGATATTAACTTGCAGTTGATATTAACTTCTACCCTCCACATGAGCCATCAGCTGTCTCTAACCCAGCAAGGACAAGAAGAGAGGTAAGGAAGTAATTAATGGAAAGGGGACAAGGAAAAATGTTTTCCATGGAATTATGAAGACCCATTTTTGCTACACTTGCAACTACAAAAGAGCAGATTGTTTCTCTAGCAATCAAAAGGCTGAGGAATTTTATTATAGTATATTTATGCCTAAAATAATCTGGAGGTTATTAATAGGATCACTGACCTCTGGAGCAGAACTACTGTGAGTGCTAGACCAGCTCCGCTTTTTTTAGTGGAGTTAAACCTTTTTTTGGAATTAAATCTCCAAAGAGAGAGGTTTTACCATCCTTCAGGATATCCCTATTGTGAGTACAGATTCATGGAATGGTTTGGGTGGGAAGGGACCTTAAAACTCATCCCAATTCCACCTTCCTGCCATGGGCAGGGACACCTCCCACTATCCCAGGCTGCTCCAAGCTCCATCCAGCCTGGCCTTGGATGTGGCACCACATCCTAATGAGGAGGTTTTATCACCATTTAATAACACCCATTTCACCCCACTGCAGCAATCTACAGGTGCTTGATTTTCATTTACATTGTATTTGCTGATTCCATTTTTATTTCAGTTTTAAATTCTGTGGTGATGAGTTTCTATTAAAACCAAATCCAAATTCTCCCAGCCTGTCTCGTCCTTCTGTTTTATATTTTTGTCAAAAGCTCATCCTGTACCTCAGCAAGTAGTCAATTTTAACAATTTTCATTCATTCTTACAATTCACACACCAGAAAACCCCCATCTCTCTTGCTGAATAGTCCTGGTATGCAAAATGCCATTTGTTTGTGACACAAACAATCCATTTCCAGGGGTGCAGGATGAGCTGGAGCCCAGCCTGATCCCATCAGTGAAACAGGAGCTTCACAATAAAGCTGTGACACTCAGCCAGGTTTTGCCTCCAGCCTGCAAACACCAGAGGAACAGGAAACAACAGGGTTGCAAAAGTGCAACGGATTAAATTTTGGCCAGGGACGTGATTGCAAGGATAGTCCTGGGGATTCATTCCAGCTGTCCTGAGCAGATCCTGGTCAGGCCACAGCACCTGTATTTCCAAGGGCAGCTTGGGAATCCTGGCACTGTGTCCCAGGGCACACACACACACTTCCTCCTACTGTTCTTACACTTTTCAGGAAAAAGAACACAATTTATTTAAGTTATTGCACAACAAAGGCAGAGAGAAAAGTCCAGGAGCTGAGGCTAAGGGGGAATACACACCATGGGATAATAAGAGGTGCAGAAGGCAGAAAGCACATAAGGAATGAGTTAAAAAACCTCAGCACATGGCAGAGAAAATCCTTTTCATATCTTGAGAGACACTTAAGATATCTCTGTGACATCTCATTCCACTCTAGCTCCTCTGCTGAGGCCAGCACAGCCTCTCTTCCTTCACATTTCCCTGCAAATTACATCTGTGCCTAAGACTGGATATAAACAAAACTACTAGGAGAGATTTCCCTTAGGATCTCTCTATTGGCACGATGCAGAGATCCAAACACAGTGACTTCATCTCCCCAAAAAGCACCTAAATCAATTCTAACTGTTCTGTTCTCACCTTGAATAACAGAGGAAGTGCAGTCCAGCAAAGCAAGCACAGGACTGGGAAGGTCACGTTTCCCAAGTTCTCTTCCCAGCTGCTGGGAAACCCTGGAGAAGTTATTCCCTCCAGCTCTGGCACAGGTTATCAAAGCACAGAACATGCCTGATCAACTGCATGAAACTCACAGCAGGGCTAAGAGCTTCATAAAGTGTTTGTATGGTGCTCTGAGATCCTTCACAGAGGTATCCCAGATGAACAAGAATGGAAATAACCCTGGAATTCCACTCATGTGCAGCTGGGGCTGGGACACTGAACACAGCCCTGACCCAGCACTTTTGTGACAGATCTGTGAGAAATCAAACCACCAGGAGTCTCAGATACTGTATTTTAAAGGAGTGGGCAGAGAAAAAATATGCAATGGTTTGGGTTGGCTGGGAACCTAAAGCTCATCCAGTTCCACCCCCTGCCATGGGCAGGGACACCTTCCACTATTCCAGGGTGATCCAAGCCCTGTCCAATCTGGCTGTGAAAACTTCCAGGGATGCAGCCACAGCTTCTCTGGGCAACCTGTGCCAGACCCTCATCACCCTCAAAGCTAAGAATTCCTTCCCAATATCCCATCTATCCCTGCCCTCTGGCAGTGGAAAGCCATTCCCTGTGTCCTGTCCCTCCATCTTGTGTCCCCAGTCCCTCTCCAGATCTCCTGGAGTCCTTTTAGGTACTGGAAGAGGCTCTGAGCTCTCCCTGGATCCTTCTCCAGGTGAACTCACCCAGCCTGGCTCCAGGGCAGAGGGGCTCCAGCCCTTGGAGCATCTCTGTGGCCTCTGGACTCTCTCCAGCAGCTCCACGTCCTTCTGCTGTTGGCCCCAGGGCTGGAGGCAGCTCTGCAGGTGGGGTCTCACCTGAGCAGGGCAGAGCAGCAGAATCCTCCCCTCCCCTGCTGCCCACACTGGGGATCAGCCCAGGATGCAAATCAGTGCAGATTGTTTTGTTAATCCTGAATCCAGACTCTAAATGTCTAAAAAGTCTTCAAGAGTCCAGGACAGTCATCCCTATCCCTGTCCCCAGTTCTGTGGGTACTGTGCCATGCTCAGAAGCAATCCAAGCCTTCTCCACATGTCCTGCGCACTTTTTATTATCCCTTTGCAACGTGTGTGGAATGGGCAGCTGCTATTAAGAATTCAGGAGACCAAACCCTTGCTGATTCTTCAGTTTAGGATTTCTTCATGTGCTCCACAGATAGAGAAGAACCCCAAAAGAAGCAACAAGGGGGCTTGGCCAGCCAGACTGTGAATACAAGCAAAGGTATCAATAAGGGCTCTGAAGGTTTGGGATGCTGAGAGAAAGAATGGAATAAAAACCATTGGAAGCACCCAGAGGAGAGAAAGGAGTTGTGGCAGCAATTCCAAGAGCAAGCACAGTCACAGCAGCATAGCTTTGGCTTCTGGCAGAGGAAACTGCACATGCTTTAAAATCTGAAAACAACACCTGCCTATGTCAAACTCCTCTTCTGGCTCTTTTCTAATAATAAATGTGGAACAGCAGATCTGTGTACAAATAAAGTGCTTCCAGGAGCATTTGAAGCAGGTAATTTAAACCAAAACTTTGCTCCTTTCCCCTTCCCCTCAGAAAATGCTTCTCAAAAGGAAAATCAACACTTGAGCCTCCTCTGTTCCTCTGAAGTGAGAGGGTGATTTGTGGGAGAGCTGATCCATGGATCCAAACCAGCTCAGATCTCTGGGGAAGCAGAAAGACACTTCCTGTTTTTCAGCACCAGCAGTGGCCCAGGAGCCTGAGAAATACCTTGTGTCACTTTGTTGTCACTTTTTAGTGTGCCTTCCTCAGGCTTGGTTCCTTTCCTCTAAGCAGGTGTGAAGGGGGACTCAGAGCACAGGGAAATGAATCAGAACTTCCCAATTTGGGGCAGGACAGACCAGAAATACCTTAAATACCATAAATACCCTCCTGTGTAGGATAAAAGAAAGATGCAGAAACACAAACAGCAAGAATTAGAATTAAATTTGAAATACAACAACAGGGCTGTATATGCACATTTTTTTCCTTCTTTCCCATCTGTAATGGCCTGAAGAAAAGAGTTGGTCTGAGGAATGGGATTTATTTTTTAAGGAAGATCATTCATGCAGTGTGCTGACTGTTCATAAGGATCTTATCCTTGTTTTCAAGGATTCACTACAACCCAGTCAGGTACAACTTCTTTGCAGTCTTTTTTTTTTTTTTTTTGATAAATTCTTGCATTTCTTCTTCATTTCTGCCTTTAGTTTTGGTGCTTCCTTAAACAACTCTTCTGACAATCAGCTCCTCAGATCAATTCCAACTGGGACTCATCCTCCCCTCCAAAAACCAACAGAACTCTTCTCCTCTCAGCTTCAAAATGCTGCTCCAAGTGTTTCCCTACCCATCTTGCCCATGTCCTACCTTACCCTCTTCGCTATCTGAGATGTGTAACATCCTGCCCTTGTTCTGTCCATCATTTCCTTGCAAGCTCTCTGGGGAAGCAATTAGCCCACTTGTGAGCACTCTACAACATAATTAACAAATAATAACCACTGAGAAATGTAGGCCAAAAAAGCCAAGTTATCACAGCCCCATTTCTGCAGAGACTTGCATTGTTCCGTGCTCGCTTGCAGCTTCCAAGTTCCTGGAGGCACAAATTCTCCTCCAAGGCAGCACAAAAGCAAAGGTGAACGCTGTGTTTTAAAGGAGATATAAAATGTTCGGACTTTATTTGGATTTCCAGGCTTTTCTGCTTTTCCCTGCTCATTAACATGACCAGTTGTGAGTATTTACACAGTTTGATTCTAAATTAACTCTGGCAACAGGAGCACTGAAGGAAGGAAAGGCAGGATGACTGTAACCATGAGCAAGATGCAACACCAACATCATGACATCATTTAGGATGAAAAAAAAACTGCTGGAGGAGACAAGGACAGAACTTAATCTTGGGTTTCCATCCACACATCCCACAACAGCCTGTAGGGAATGGTAACAATTATCAGGGAAAGCCTAAAAACTCGCTCTTATTTCAGCAGCAAATAAAGTATTTCCAACTCCTGAGGCTTCCTACTGTAAGACAGCTCTTCCAGGCTCCTGCACACTTCCTAGGGAGTGTTATGAATCCTGGGTATCCCTTCAATACTGAAAAATAAGGTGCCAAAGCAATTACGCAAAGGTTTCTAATAAGGCTGAAGAAGAATGCTGCTGGGGAGCCAAGGAAGCATAAAGGAGGATGAAGAAAGGGAAGAAAAGGATAAATGATCAGTTTGGAATGGTTTTTGGGATGGAGAAAGATGGCATTAGGAATGTACAGAGAAGGAATAATGTTGAGGAAATGGGGGTGGGGGGAAGAATGTGGTTAAATCTCCACATTTTACAGCCTTGAGTAGGTCAAGAATGTTGACCACACTCTGAAATTCTGATTTTAGATCCACCCATCACTGATCCTCTCCTGAAACACCAAACTGAGGTGATCCCCACTGAGAACAGGAAAGTGAACAGCACATTTGAGCCACAAAGCAGCTGGAAAACCTGTAATGGAGCAGTTGGCACTAACTAATGAAAAATCCCTGGAGCGTGAGAGTGCCAGAATGTCTCACCCAGCCCTGCAGCCTGAGCAAGACAGAGCACGTCTGCTGTGACCTGGGACAAAGGATCCTCATGGTCACTTGGTGAAATCTGCCATCCCTGGCACAACTTTGGCTCTGCCAACCTGCAGAACAACTCACCTGCTTTAACCTTAGGTCATTTGAGGAGAGAACAGCTCAGATCAGCACATAAAGGATAGAAATTTCCCAGGTCTGCTTTAGTGGTAAAGGAAGTCTTAAATGTCCAAGAGGAGAGGTCTTGTCCTTCAAACCTGATAAAAAGCCATGGAATGGCTGAAACTCAGTGATCTTTAGGGACCCTTCCAACCCAAGCCCTTCTGTGATTCTCTGACCCTATAATGTTGAGCCACTTTGTAGCCTCACAGTCAGGATCAGCTTTTCTGCTCACAGGCAATACTGTCCTGATCTCCCAGGCATTAAAGGTAAAAATATTTGATTTATTCTTGTTTCACATCCATATCTGTCCAACCTGCTCTTGGGTTTATACTGAATTCCTCTCCTGAGAGTAAGGAGCCTCATTTTCCACCTTCAAACCCATCCTTGGACTTTGCCTTTGGGCTGCTTTCCATGGCCAACCTTTGTGTTTCTGCTCTGCTTTTCATGGAATCACAGAATGGTTTGGGTTGTGAGGGAACCTAAAGCTCATCCAATCCCACCCCCTGACAGAGCAGGGACACCTTCCACTAGTCCAGGCTGATCCAAGCCCTGTCCAGTCTGGCTGTGAACACTTCCAGGGATCCAGGGGCAGCCACAGCTGCTCTGGGCACCCTGTGCCAGGGCCTCACCACCCTCACAGGGAACAATTCCTTCCCAATATCCCATCCATCCCTGCCCTCTGGCAGTGGAAAGCCATTCCCTGTGTCCTGTCCCTCCATCTCGTGTCCCCAGTCCCTCTCCAGCTCTCCTGGAGCCATTTAGGCTCTGGAAGGGGCTCTGAGCTCTCCCTGGATCCTTCTCTTCTCCAGGTGAACATTCCCAGCTCTCCCAGCCTGGCTCCAGAGCAGAGGTGTTTTCCCTTTTTTTTAACTGTTTTGGTGATGACTGCATCCCTGGTTTTGACCTGGTTGAGTTTTAAAGGCTCACTTCTCTTTCATTCCAGCTTTATGGAACCGCATAAAGGTTCTGCAGCAATGCAAAAAAACGACAACGAGAAAATCCCCATGCCTGCAATTCCAGATAGATTTCCTAGGATTTTATTATTAACACTTTGTGTAATGCCCTGAGGGAAGTGAAGAGCTCTCTGGTTGCCCAGTGAACCACACAAAACACAGAACCTGTGCCCCAAGGGACTTGCAGGTTAAAGGCTCTGAGTGGGTACAAAGGAATACAAATAATTGCCAGGTAGGCGACCCCGCAGGCAGCGCCCACGTTCCAAGCCGGAACGTCTCCTGGCACAGGAGCTCTGGAAAAGGAGTGGGAATGGGATGCTTATCACAGCTCAGCAGCAAACTGCTCCAGAAATAAGCAGCAAAATGAAGACTCAAGAGGAAACCTCAGATTAAAGGGAAAACCAATTTGTTCCCAAAGTCTCATGTGCTCCTAATGCTCTGCGGTCTGCAGGTAAGGAAAGGAAAACTGAATTGTGCAAGTACTGAGGTTGGAAAAGCCCTCAGAGATCACCGAGTCCAACCATTCCCCAGCACTGCCAAGGCCACCAGTGACCCATGTCCCCAAGTGCCACATGCACACAGCTTTTAAATCCCTGCAGGGATGGGAAATCCATCGGAGCCCTGGGCAGCTGTGTCAGGGCTGGACAACCCTTTACATTTTTCCTAATATCCAATCTAAACCTCCCCTGGTGCAGCTTGAGGCCATTTTCTCTGGTCATTTGTCACCTGGGAGAAGAACCTGAGCCCCACCTGGCTGCACCCTCCTGTCAGGGATGTATCAGCCCAACATGGAGCTGGCTGTCCCCAGACCCTCCTGTTCCTCAGCTGTGAGAAGCTGTTCTGTTGAGAAGGAAGTGCTGTTGGTTGGGGTCTCAAACCCATAAAGGAAGGCTCAGGAGAGCTCAGCAAGAAGTTCTAAGTGTCCTGAAGCAGAGAAAAAAACCAGGTGCCAGCAAAGAAAGAGAAGAGCAAAGAGCAAATTTCTTTGCAAAGAGCAAAGAAATTCTTGCTCAATGCTGAGCACTAAAACAGTGTAGAAAAAAGGGAAATAAAGAATCACAGAATGGTTTGGGTTGGCAGGGACCCTAAAAATCATGGGCAGGGACACCTTCCACTATCCTAGGTTGCTCCAAGCCTCGTCCAACCTGAGCTAAGACACTTCCAGGGATGGGGAGTGTTCCCTCATCCAGCAGACCTGAGTGGCTCCGCATTTAGCAGGAACACAGAAGCTTCAAGAGATGTTGCTTACCCCCAGTTACACTCTAAAATCCACCTTAAATCTCCTTGCTAATTTTGCTTTGCCTCCTTCCAGTTAACCCTCCACTGCCCTGTTCTTTCCTTGGGTTTGCTCTCTGGCGATCCCTCCTGTTGCCTCCAGAGCTGGGTGGTCCCTCCACCACCAAGTCATCCCATCTCAGATCCCTGCAGTGACTGAGCAATGCCAGCTCAGGTTCATTCCCTTCATTACCCCACACTTAATGCCCTGAGAAAAGCAGGAGGGTGGAGCCATGGAGTTCTCCAAGAATTTATTCCAAGCACAGGTGAAGGTCATGGCTGATCCAAGGTGGGAGCTCTGTTTTTCATTTAGAAAAGGTTGTGGTAACTCTAAGCAAAGCAGCTCCACTTCCTGTGCTTTTGGATATTGTGGCTGGATAATCCTGGACCTGATAAAGCTTCTAACAGGTTTTGATAGAAGATGTAACTGTGGTTATGGAGTTTTTAACACCTTTTCTCCATGTGGATTCTCTGATGTCAAATGACAGAGTTGAACCCAGCTGGGAAAACAATTTGTCTTTCCTTTTCATGCAACCATTTATTTTCACAAAGAGTAGGAACTTCATATTTGTCTGCCTGTGGATTGTGCCTCAAATCAGTGAGAGAGGATGGAATAGAAAAAAAAAAAATCACAGGATCATGGAATCATCAAGGTTGGAAAAGTCAATCCAGCAGTGCCACCATGTTCACCCATAAACCACATCCTCAAGTGTCACATCCACGTCTTCCAAACACTTCCAAGAATGGTAAGTGTTAAAAAAAAAAAATCTACTCTTTAACTGACCTGAAAGTCAGGCTAAAAATGAAGCACTCTTTTAAACAGTTGAACTAAAACCAAAATAATTCAGTGTTGATGAATAAAAAGAAATGCACCTGGGTAAAAGAGGATCTAATATGAAATAGTATAAAATTATAAAGTCAGTGTATTTCAGCAGTTCATCCAGCCTGTTACTGGATGTTATTGATACTTCTGCATGTCTAAAAACCCGTATCTAAAAGAAGCTGGATAATTTTAAAAACAAGATATCACACAGCTAAAGGTTAAAAAGAAATCCCTATAATGCCAATTGGTCCAAAGCTCCCCAAAATCAAGTGTGCCAGAACTATTTACTATGGATTCCAGCTACCCTTAATCTGATTTCTCAGACATTTTCTCCTTCATGCAAACACGACTTGTGCTAAAAGGAGGTGTTGATTTAAGGTGGAAGTGAGGCTCAATGAGAAACAGGAAAACAGTAACAACAGTATAAATGACCACTAAAGACCATTTAGAAAAATATTTTGTGCTGAAGCAGACAAGAAACAGCTACAGACCCTCTTCCAGAGAGGAAATCACCTCTGGAAAAGTGGAAACATCCAAATGGAAGCAGTGAGAGTAAGGGGAGGATGGCAACCATTAACATGACTATTTTTGCAGCAATCAACACCTCCCGAAGAAAAAAAAAAGCAAGAATCCATGCTAAGTCATAGGTGGTAAGAAGCCAACACAGCACTGAAGAGGAGGAATTGTTCAATGATTATCCTGGGTATGAGCATTGCAGGCACTGACATCCGTGTTACAACCTGTTGGGGACCGCAGCATGTTGAAGGGATTAAAAGCTAATGACAGGCCACCGTCCTCTTAAAATGCAGTGCCAGGCCAGGGGCTTCCACTTTCTCAGCTGAAATATCCACAGTTGCAACATCAGCCCGGTGTTGTTTGTTCCTAATGAAAGAGGTGATTCACTTTCTTTCCAGGAGCTGCACTGTAAAATGTTGATTAGAGTGAGAACCGCCCCCAAAATTTAAAGCAGAGTGGAAAAAAGAATACAAAGTGAGGTGTAAAAGGAGATGGGAGTCGAGGGGGAAATCAAAGCAGGGAATTCACCAGGAGGTAGAGATTTTATCAAAGCGATTGGTTCATTAGGCAGAAAATTTCACTGTCATTAAGACGGTGCTGCAGTGCTTTTTGTTAGTGAGTTCTTCAGGGCAGACACCTTTGTATTTCTACTTGTAAAACACCAATTAGTACCTCGGGCAGACTACAAACAAATCAACATTAAAACAAAGCAGTGAAACAGAACCATTTGTATCTCCTGCTAAGCCTGGAGTCACCAGGGCAGATTAAACTCCCTGGAGAGAGACCACATTCTTCATTCCTTAATAGTCTTCCCCTTGTTTGCTGCACATCTCTAGGAGTTAAAAAGCACAAACTTGGATTTATCTCTCTGCTTGGGCTCAGAGGGAGTTCACCATGGGATGCTGCTGTGGGAATTCTTGTTACAAGTTTTGTGTGTGTGTACTCAAGCTGGGTTTCAATTAATAACAGTGTAATTGTTGCAAAGCCCACCCAGCACAGCCGGGCATCACTGCTTCCCCAACGTGCAAGTGAAGGTACCCGCTTCAACATCCTCTGAAAGGCCACGTTTGGGAATTAAAGAACAGCTGGAAGGGTGGAAGGAGCCAGACTTGGTTCAGTCTAGTCCATATGGCTGGAATGGGATGGGTTCCTGACACTGTCGCCAGAAATTCAGAGGGGGTTTCCTCATTCACTTCCAAGCAGAATTAAGGAGGGAATTTACTTCTGTGGAGGATCCATTTCCTCTGATCCTGGTTCTTGTTCCCTGGGAGAAGAGCCTGACCCCCACCTGGCTACAATCTGTTTTCAGGGAGTTGTGCAGAGACACAGGGTCCCCCTGAGCCTCCTTTTCTCCAGGCTGAGCCCCTTTCCCAGCTTCCTCAGCCCCTCCTGGTGCTCCAGCACCTTCATCTTTCAACCTGCCCTACCCACCTTCTCCCCCCTTCCCACACACACTTTCTAAACAATATTAAATGTCTTTTCCGGTTTAACTCCCTAAAATATGTTCAGAGGAAAGGTCAAACACAGCAACAATCTGTTGGTTCAGGGTCACAGTAATGGTTAAGATGCCAGACTACAGATTCAGAGTCCGAGCCTGCCATGATTCACACTGAGGGCTGGTCAGGTTATACTCACTGTAAGGAGAAAAATGGTAATTTAGCCTTGATGATTGAGAAAACCTGAAAATCTGCCAGCCTCATCTCTGCCTGAAGTGCCAGTAGCTATTAAACCCTTAACCAGGGACACAGGCAGGAATGCATGATTTGGGTTTATGATTCCTGGAGCAACATGAATGTCAAAGGTTGGGAGAGAACGATGGTCTCACCTCCATGTTCTACTCCCTGTGGTAAAGAAATAATGATTGTAAACAGAAGCAGCAGAAATGCATTTTTTATAGAGCTGGAGAAGCTTTTCCCAGTTTAGTCAGGCACACAACAGCCTGTGCAAAGCCTGTGGGGTTGATGTAAAAGAGCACCACAGTGGGATTTTTGAATACATCTGTCAAGACTCACATGAGCAGAGCTGATCCCTCTCAGAGGAAAGGTGATGGATTTCATGAGCTCTTAGATCCTTTCCTAAATTACCCCCTATGTAAAGAAACCAGCTTGGAAATGGATTGAGAGCTCTCCTGAAGGAGTTAACCATTCAAACAGGTAATCTCAGAATTTTGAAAGAATTTGGCCACCAGAGCTACTTCCCTGCAACAGTTCCGAGGAGCTGCTGCCAACGTTAACATCGGGAGGCAGCTACTGACAGGTTTCATTTTGCCCAGTCTGATGCTGCTATTGACACTCATGCAGACAAGCCAGCACAAACAGGAATAAAAGGCCACCTTCCATGGCAACACTTCTCCAGGAACTAAGGAATTTACTGACAGCCCTGAAATCCCTGGCAGGTGGTGGGATTTGCTTCCCAAATGTCCCGGGGCACGGAAAAGCTGATGGGACTCACGTAACAACGGCTCCTACCACGCTGCTGGGCAGCTCCAGAGATGAGTGACAGCCTCTGCAATATCCAACAGGAATTACCGGGTAATGTGGCCTTTCAGGCAGAGGCCAAGTGATGTGGAAGGTTGGGGATAAATTCCAGTTGCAGGTCAGGGTCCTTCTGAGAGGACAGAAATTTTTGCAGAAACAACGGCTACTTGAATTTTTCTTCAGGCTCGACAGCAAATTTCTTACACAAGAGCTACTGGATGGGGCTTGGAGCAACCTGGGATAGTGGAAGATGTCCCTGCCCGTGGCAGGGATTTGGAATTAGATCATCTTTAAGATCCCTTCCAATCTAAACCATCCATAATTCTAATTTCTGCATCTTCTACCCCAGTTCAATACCTAACCAGGCAACTCTGTGCCAGTGCAGAAGGTAAAAGTGATTCAGAGGGAGGAAGCTGAGCTCATTTTGCCAAGTCCAGGGGAAGGGTGAGCTGTGTACAAGAATGTTCCCTCCCAGACTGGGATCTTCACACCCTGTGCTCAAACCAGCTCCCAGTTTTCCTGCCTTGGAGAAAAGGGGATGTGGGTGTAAACTGGGAGCTGAACTCGCAGCTCCAGCTCCTCTGCTTCTCAGAAAACTCAGCACCTCTGTATTTGGGTTTTGAATCTAAAATTTTGGCCTTTAGTCCATCACTAGTTTGAAGACTGCAGAAAAGCCTAAATCTCAGCAAATTTAACCTGGTCTCAGATTCACAGCACTTTAGGAAAAGCTTTTACAACTTCCCCAGAAGTTGTGCTTTGTCTTTAAAGCAGAGCTGACAATAATGTGAATCCTGGAGAGCAGAAAGTTGTGGAAGAACAACAATGTAAAGGTTTGAGGATGATTTTGGAAAGACCAAAAGACCTGCAGAGGCAGCTGGGAGCCTGCTATTGATGAGAGAGTAGCCAACCCCACAGGGTACAATTTGCATCTGATTCACAGGGACTGGAAGAGAACTAGGAAGTTTGGATTATAATGGGATTAATCACACGACTCCAGGGACCCCATTCATCCCATTGCTGAAGGGTCCTAGAGCTGCTCTGCACTGCCTGAGCTGCATTTGGGAAGTTATTTGAGGTTTTCTGGGACAGGAATATCAGACTGCAAGAAGGGAAGAGATAAAAGTTTACTGGTTTTCCACTCAAAGCCAGCCTTTATCAAAGTTATGTGACCACGAGCTGAGATTAAGGACTGTAGTAAACCTCAAATCCCAGCCTAGAGCTGAAAACTTTTGAGATTTAATGCTACTAATTCCTCCAGTCCTCACATTTACTAGAAGTGACTGTTAAAAAAAAAATACAACAAATCAATCATTCTGGAGGAACTGCTGTGAATCCTGAAACAAAGGGAAAGGATGAGATCATCGCTGTTTCTTCAGCCTTGGTGAGGTCTCCAAGTGAACATATGAAGCAGATGAGACTTGCCTCAGCAAGGCCTGCCAATGTCAGAGCAATAAATAAATGTTCAGAGAATGAGGTTGCACCTTCAGCTGATGGGAGCTGCTGTCAGAGCTGGGAAACCTGCAGAGTCCCAGGATTTCTGGGAAAATGAAGATTTGGTGCTTAACTCCCCTGAAGGGACACTCCAGAGCAAAGCCACTCTGGAAAGGGTCAGGCTGCCAGGCAGGCACTTAATGCAAAGAAAAACACTTCCAAAGATTCTTTGCCATTGTGATCCTCTGTGTTGAACTTGGCATTGCCATGGAGTTCTTGGGCTGTCCTACAGCAGGGACACCAAGGCCTGGGAAGCACTGAAGCAGCTTGTCCCAAACTGTTCAGCACCAATATTTGATGTGGGGACTCCTGGTTTTCTTCCTGCATTTCTCTTCCTTGGCTTCAGCCATTGAGGAAGATTTTCACACGGAGCCAGAAGAGCTGGAACTTTCTCTGCCTCTCTTAATGGTGAAAATTAGGAATGAACCCAAACTGTTATTAAGTGTAAAAATAAGTTGCTCTAGCCAATTCTTAACTGTGTTTACAGTTTTCCAAGAATTGGTTCCCAACCTGGAGTCAGAGCCCAGGCTTGGCACAGCTCCAGGCACACTGAGGCTCAGGCATTCCTGGTGGAAGGTTCTCTTTGCTCCAATTCCCACTCCCTCTGCCTCACACCCTTCACTTTTAGGTCACTTTGTTATCAAAAAGACAATGCATAAAAGAATGTTCATCTGTGACAACACTGTCCAAATAACCCCTCCTGTGAGGACAATTTCTGTCTGACCTTTGTTCCAAATCTGACAGCAAAATTCTGATTTTATAAAACTCTCTTGGAATACACTTTTTTCTTTCCCTACTTTTAAACTTAATTCACCTTCTGGTGAAGCTCTAAACAAACAATCACAAGTCAGGCTGAATTTATGCCCTTTGGGGGAAAAAATCATCACAATATCTACAGAGATGGCTATTGACCCAGCAGTTATCAGAACTGTGGTGGGTTTTTTATTTTATTTTTATTCTTTCTGGCACAAACCCAGCTTTCTAAACAGCCAGTGACCCACTTTCACCTAGCTGGCCTCTGAAGTTGAGAGAAGATTCCTACCCTGTGGACGCTGGAGGCTCTGTTTGAAGTCCCTGCTGTCAGGAGATGGTCAGTTTACGTCTCCTGTCCTAGGACAGGAAAAGGATGCACTCTCAGCTCCATGTGTTGCAGGGAGATAAGCACAAAGATTTCTGTCCTATGCCCTTATCAGCTTTTCCTGCTACTCTCCAGAACAGACACCACCAAGGCTGGCAGTAAAAATTAAACTTAAGCAAGAGGAGGACGAAAAAAAAAAAAAGAGAATTAGTTCTCATAACTGTAATTCAAAAGATTGAAGTTTTGGGAAAAAAAACTGTGTAAAGATTTTTAGGAGTATTGAAAACTACCTAAAATCTTCTGTATTCTCAGTGTAAACTGACCTACTCTGACACACCCAGGATGACTTAGGGCTTAAAAGATATCTCAGGACTTAAATAATCTTTACTACATGAGAATTCTTCCCCTTGCAAATAAAACCAATTAGCTGGCAAAAGGACATTCCCTGCATATGGAAATGATAATAGAATTATAGAATGGCTTGGGTTGGAAGAGACCTTAAAGATCAACCTGTTCCACCCCTTGCCATGTGCAGGGACACCTTCCACTAGACCAGGTTTCTCCAAGCCCCATTCTATAAATTTAATATTTTTATTTCATGGTTTCCTTTGCTCCAAACCTATTCTATAAAATAACAGTTTTATTTAATGGGTTTCTTTTGCTTTTCCTTCTCTCTCTACTGCTCCATCCTTCTCTTTATATTCCTTCAGTCCTGCCACCTCATTTTCTTAGTGTGCAGAGGACAGGCTAGACAGAGCCTCCAAGGATTTTGGGTTATCTCTCATCTTTCCACCTCCTGCCCACATAAGATTTAATTTATGGGTGCTTCAGCCTCCACCCTCTATAAAACTGGAGTTACTTCTTGTTGAAACATTGTCAGCCATAAATGAGATGGACTCAACAACACTTTAGGAGGCACCTTCAAGTAAGACTTGAACATAAAGGTGATAAATAAATGTTCCAGATGGAAACCAAGCGTCCAGCTCTCCACAAAGCCCCACCTGGATCTACTGATGTAGAAAAAACCAAAAACCATCTAGCAAATACCCACATATAATTCCCAAATGGCTGTTTTAGAAACATCAAGAATTGCTCCTGTGTTCCTTCCCAGCCCTCAATATCATTATTGAAATAATGTCTGCACTGTCAATTTATAAATTAAAACAATTTTAGAAAACACCTCCCATGTAACTGCAGCAGCTGTTAAATCCATGTCACAGATGTCACAGGGTGCCAAAAAACTGGGGGAGGACTGCATGGATGTGACAGGGCAGAGAAAGTTCTTGAGCACTTCAAGATTCCCAAATTCTGGACTTATTTCTGCTATCAGTTCATTCTAGGACAAGCTGTTTGGGGAGACATTTGAAAGAACAGTCTAGTTTCATTTCTAAAAGCACATAAGATCCTAAAATATACTAGTTTTACAGATGATTGAAAGAGTTTACTCTGTATCTATCCAGAGGAACATGTGGAGACCCAAAATGAACAAAGGTCAATGAAGAAATAATCAATTTATTGGCATTTCAGGCAAAGTAGAACGTTCCTCTTAGAAGTTCCTGTGCCCTCTCCTCCTTAAAAGAAGCTTCTAAAGTTTTGCTTTTAAAATAATTGTGTTGCTGATATGTTTTTACCCTTTAACATGACTTAGTGTCCCCATTAAATGAAAAACACTGTTCTGTATACCTGGCACACCACTGCTATTGAGTAAAAAAATTAAAAAGGCAAATCATGAGATCTCAGCATTTCTCCAACTTTGTTCTGCCATTTCTCTTTAAGTCCTACCACAATGAAGAAAATTTTCCTCACTCCAACCTCCTGAAATGATATAAAAATAAGGAAATTATGATATAATGCTCTTAGGGCAAGACAGGAATTATAGTGATGGCATCAAAAATGTCAAATATTCCTTCAAACTGGAATGAAAGAAGTATTTTAAGACTCTAATCACATGAAAGCAGCACTGAGTCCAGGGTTCAGGATAAACCAGCATGTGTGTGTGTGTGTTTGTGTGTCTGGGTGTGTTTATCCCTGGATATCAGACAGGACAGGAAAGGAAGAGTTGAAACACTTGTCCAGAAAATGCTCAAAAAGAAAACACAGCCAGGACAAATTTAGCAGCTTTACTTAGCTGGGATATCAAAGGCAGAGCTGACTGGAAAAGCAACCACCTCTCAAGAATGGCAAAATAAACTCAGCAGAGTCTCGGGAGGAAAACCCGGATCAGAGGCTGGATTTTGTTAACTGCTGCTGTTTTGGGTAAGTCAGGTCCTTTCTGACACTGCTGAGATAATCTTGTCGAAGAACAACAAAAATGAAAAGCCAAAAAAAAAAAAAGGGACAAAAAGACAGGCAAGACAGACACCAGCCATTTCAGGGGGAATCTGTTTGGTAAAGTGGCTTTGAGGTGTTGTCTGAAGAAACAAAACTCAGAATGAACTTCCTAAAATATTTTTTTAAATTTTTCTTTTGGTCTCCTTTGGAAAAGTGAATTTCAATAGGCTGATTGGCAAGTTATTTGTTGATCAAAGGAAAAGTCTGAAACACATCTGAAACAGATTTTCTGAATAAAAAAAAAAGCATTTCATGCTCAATTCAGAAGAAAGCTTCCCCAGCAGAAACTAGGCTATTTTTTTTTTTAAAGGAAGCTTCCATCAACTAAAATGAGCCAAAAGTGACATATTTTAATAAATTCTGTCTTGAAGACATGCAGACCTATTACCTGGATATGATACTGAAATCATGGCTCAGAAATGTGACTTTCTATCCAAATTTCATTAATTTGCTTGCATTACGCAGAAGAGGTTTTACCTCAGACTGGGAAAACCATCTGGATCTTACAGTGACCAGAATCAAAATTTGATGTTCAGAAATAGTCTGGGGTTAGAGGGGAGGAGGGTGGCATCTGCTCACCTCTGACAAAAAAAAAAACAAAACAGAGGAGGAAAAAGGGCAAAAAAAAAGAAAATTCTCAATTTTTTAAGCTGCTGCAACTTCACCTGGGGAAGTGTTCCTGGAAGATTTATACAAGGAGCAAAGGAAGTGTGTCAACATGATCTGTACCATCCAATGGATAAAACTGGCTTTGGAATTCACCTTCCCAGTGCCAAACTGAGATTCAGAAATTGAAGTGATGTCAAGCAATTTCCCTTGGCTCCCAGTCATGCCAGAGACAGACACTCTGACGCCGAGGGAGGATGATGGGGAGATAGCAGGTCCCTCTCATTTTCACAAGAACTCCAGGGAACTGCTCCCATATCTGCTGCAGAATTAATCAAGATAAGTTAATGTGTGATAACATGTATCTGAAGGGGAGAAAGCCTGGACAGCTCCTGCCTCTCCAGGAGTCAATTTAATGGCTCTCCAAGAAACACAAAGCTGTCCTTTTCTGCCCTGATGCACTCCAAAAGCAGAGCTCAGGCTGGAGAGTTGGAAAAAAGGACAAGGTATGGCATAGGAATGTGACACAGTAGAGAATACTGAATCTCATAATACTGACAAATAATTGATGCTTTTACACCCCGGCACAAGAAACTTTCACCTGACCCACAGACACTCCTCCTGCTGCTACTCTTAAAATACTCCACACTCATAACAAGAAAATGGTTTGTGCATCCACAAAAATGGATATTTTGAGGTATTTCAGTGAGGTCTAAACTCTGTATGATTGCTACACTGCCACTGTGACATGTTTCATATTAAATGAGAACATCAGAAATGATTGGAATGCTAGAAATATGGGTAAGGCGGGAAATTGGAAAAAGGTTTAGGGTGCAACCATGGAAATCAGAGTAGGAAGAGACCACTGAGCAAACACACAGAGATGCTTTTCTCTGTGTAACCCAAGCGCATCAAGCAAAGTGCTTTGCTTGATCACAGAATCAATCCCAGAGTCCCAAAATCCCAGAATCCCAGAATGGTCTGGGTTGGAAGGGATCTTGAAAACCATTCAGTTCCCCTCTGCCATAGGCAGGGACACTTCCACTATCCCCAGGTTGCTCCAAGCCCCATCCAACCTGGCCTGGAACATTTTCAGAGATGGGGCAGCCACAGCTTCTCTGGGGAACTTGTGTCAGGCCCTCCCCACCCTCACAGGGAAGAATTCCTTCTCAATATCCCATCCATCCCTGTTCTCTGCTAGTAGGAAACCACTCCCTGTGTCCTCTCCCTCCATGCCATTGTCCAAAGTCTCTCTCCATCTTTCCTGTAGCCTCTCTTCAGGCACTGGAAGGGACAATCAGGTGACCTTGAAGCTTTCTCTTCTCCTGATCAAGCCCAGTTCCCTCAGCCTTTCCCACATCAGATCTGCTCCATCCTTCTGATCATCCTGGTGTCTCCTCTGGACTTGTTCCAGCAGCTCCAGGTCCTTCCTGTGCTGGGCCCCAGGGCTGGGGCAGCTCTGCAGGTGAGGTCTCACCTGAGTGGGGCAGAAGGACAGAATCCCTCTGTACCTGAGCACCTTTGTCCATCCCAAATGAGGAATTCTGCAGACTCCAGAAGCCTTCAGGCCACACCACCACATGGAATGCACCAGGAATCACACACACACACAATTCCAGCCTGATGGAAGTATGAACAATCCAAATCTGTGCATGGAGCACTCTGAAGTGCTCACAGGGAATTCCTAGTGAGTGCCATGAATTGGATCTGATTAATTAAACATGCCAGCAAGGCACAAGCTGTGAATTTGTGCTCACAAGCACTTCCAGGCACACAGACAAGCACCAGGCTTGTGTGTGTTACACACAAGGACATCATTTATGCTCAGGTAGCCAAAGGCCTCTGAAAATATCAACTGGTATTTTCACGGGAAACTCTGTCTGGAAAGCTCTCATGCTCCATTTTCTCACCTGCATTGTTCACAAGGTGACATCCATCAGCAGCATCCCAGATGGATGGCATGAATTAACAGAGCAACTCCAGAGGCTGAGATCCCAGCCAGGTATTTATATCCCTTCCCTTGTGAGCCAGCTGACTCTACTGATCTAAGAGACTGTAATCCCTCCCAAAAAGGCAGAAGTGTCAATACATTAAAAAAAAATATTTTAATAGTGGAAAAAAAAATTCCAAATTTGTCTGTTTTGTTTGCAGACATGTCAGATATGCAATAGCTTTCTAAATGGAAGGTGATATGACCAGAATATTTCCCTGAGGTATAATTTGCTTCTCTAATAAAACAATAACTTCCCACTGTGCTGTCATGAATAATATCACCTGAAGTAATGCTTATTCCTTTAATCCAGGAGTATGTGGAAGGATGAGAAAAGCATTCCCATGTATGACAAACGAACAGCAAAGCAGCAGGGCTGACATCAGCAACTGTCTCTTCTTTAGTACTTCAGTTATCTCACCAGAGATTGATAGTGAAAATACAAATTTTTTCAGTTCCAGATGTGTGAATTTGGGCTCAAACTCAACCATTTGAAGAAAGAGCTGAGTTCTCAGCCGTCTCAACCTGCAAACCTAAAATCAGTAAATATCTATATTGTCTTGTGGGGCAGCTGGACCCAAATTCCAGATTTTGATTTGTTCTTCAGCAATTAACAAACTGTCCTCTACAAGTACCTGATACCATCCCCAGACCAGAAAGGATGAAGATAAAACTGCAGTAAACAACATAGAAAGAATATTCCCAAACTCATAGCAAGAATATTCCAAATCCTGTCTTCTAAACAGCATTTGAATTGAATGTAGTAAATAAAGACCAAGGGCACACCCAAAAAGAAAAAAAAAAACCAAAAAACTCAATAGCTGTTCATGATGTGAGTACCATTTCCAGAGAAATGAACAGCACATAATTATGTAATTAACAATTATGATTGTCTAAATAATCTCATTGTAGGGTTGGAGAGAGTCGAGTTACACGATCAAGCTCAGATTCAGCATTTCTAGGGGACTTTTTGTTTGGTGTTTTTTTCTTTTTTTTTTACACAAATTGGTACTTGAATAAGGTTCAGTATAATATGTGGAGAAGTGACATTACAGAGAAAAGAAAAAAATGATAAAATAAACCTTGAACTCCTGACTGTACAAGACGGACATTGTATAAAGGCCTCTAGGAGACATGGCCTGATCCACTCAACCAACTCCAGCACAAGCAGCCCAAAATCTCTCTGGGAGAACTTGCAATTCCAGCCTGAAGGAAGTACAAGCACTGAAAGCCTCAGAGGCCTAAATATTCCTTGTATGGGATCCTTATGAAAGGAAAATCCCCCAAAATTTTGACGGATTTTATTAATTGGTGTCCAAGGCCCAGCTTGATGAGGCCCTGAGCAATCTGGATAGCAGAAGGTGTCCCTGCCCATGGCAGAGGGGTGGAATTAGAGGAGCTTTAAGGTCCCTGAAATCCAAACCATTCCAGGACTGCAGAATTGTATTTATCAAGTATTTTCAAGACAGTCCAAAGGCATATTTAAAGAGATATGTCTTTCAAAAATTTGCCATAAAAACCCAAGGGGAACATCCTGTCCCTCAAACAAATAATTTTCAAATACAGTGCTTATGACACCAGGCAGAAATTGTGAAACAGTCCAGAATTTTGAGTTCAACCAAAACTGAAACATACTCTTTACTAAAAATTAGTAATTTTCCAATTAGGAGGACATTTACATCCAAAGCCAGGTTGGATGGAGCTTGGAACAACCTGGGATAGTGGGAGGTGCCCCTGCCCATGGCAGGGGGTGGAACTGGATTAACTTAAGGTCAGTTCCAACCCAAACCTTCCTGTGATTCCATGATTTTATGTTAAAGCAATAATGGCTTTTTACATTTAACTATTTCATTGTTTGCTTTACAAATGGGATTCTTTTCTTCAAATGCTCCTTTAAGAACTTTCTGAAGGAAATACCATTTTTACTTTTATGGTTTCAGAGTGGAAAACCCCCAAGTTTTCCTTCAGGCAGAGCCCCAGCTATTCCTCCAGGAGCTGACATTTCCTCTGCCCCAGCCAGGCAGTGCTGAAATCAATACTGCAGGGCTTGCAAAAAGAAAGAAAAAAAAATAAAGTCCCTTCCCACTCAGACGGTTCAAACCTGTGTGCAGCCTGTTGGGACTCCTTGGAGCCACTGGATGCTCCAATAGTTTTGGCAATGCAAGTTCCCATTTTCACTGGGGTCAGCCAGAACAAGATCAGACCACATTCCTGGTGGCCAGCAGGTGATCTGTGCTTGTGTAAGCTCAGGCACAAAGGCACAAGTTTATCTCTGTGTCCAAATGCAGCCAGCTCACTCTGCAGAACCACCTGCAGTGAAAAGAGCAGCTCAAAACAAAAAGATTACAAAAACCAGCAGCCCACTGAGACAAGGTTTGTATGGCAGCAAGATCCTGGCAATGGAATTCACCCACCCTGGCTCCAGAGCCAAGAAAACCACTTGCACCTCCAAGGAGCTCAATGGTTTGATCGCATATCACCAGGTGAAACAGGAGAGTAAGTTATTCCTACTCATTTAATGTGAAAGGATTAAAAATGTATTAAAATTAAAAAGTGTCCCAAGAATGATTTTAGCAAGAATTAGGGGGAGCATGCCAATTTATTGGAGTCGATCTGCCCTTCAACCAGAGAACAGCTGCCTGGAAGGCATCAACCCCAATAATGTTGTGACTAGAAAGTTAACCAATAACAGAATCCCAGAATGGTTTGGGTTGGAAGGGACTTTAAAAATTACCCATTTCCAGCCCCATACCATGGGCAGGGACATCTTCCACTATCCCAGGTTGTTCCAAGCCCTATCCAACCTTGGACACTTCCAGGGATTGGGAAGCCAAGTGCCAGGGCCTCACCACCCTCTGAGTGACATTATTAGGTAACCTTGAATAAGATAATAATATTAGAATAAGGTGTAGCAAATCCTTTAAATGCTTTTTAATGTGCCTTTTTGCTTCTGTACTTGAAAAATTACTGAACAGCTCAGGTCTCTCCTAGCTGGCTACAGGGCAGAGGTACAGTATAGAGCAAGAGTCATCAGAAATTAAAATAAAAAAAATAACCAAAAAAAAGAAAACATATGTTGCTTCCAGTTAAAGCCAGAATGAACATCTTTGTAATCAATTAATTTGGTGAGGCTTTTTTTGGTTTAGAAACCACAGTCTTCTGTTACAAGTTCTGAATCAGTCTCTCTATTCCCTCTAATACTTGGGCAGCCCCAGGGGATTAATCCAGCATTCCTCACTTTCCCTGGTGGAGGGAGCTAGCAAGTGTATTCCAGGGCTATTAAAGAGTTAATTAGGTAGTGCTTTGTGCAGCTTCACTGTTTCAGCAAGTCTCGAGTGACACCTAATTAACAAATCTCTGATGAGCTGTTTCTTAGAGAGCTCAGCACAGTGCTCCACGAAAATCTCCTTTATCATTCCAGCCACGAAGCCCCAATGTCCTGCTGCCCCTCTGCCCCTCAGTGAGGGGATATCTGTGATTCCTGGCTGGCTCTAAGCTGTCAATCCTGCCCCCTCTCAATAAAAGTTTATTTACTAAACTTGGGAGCATTTCGTACAAAGCAAAAACCAGGCAGCTACATCAAAGCCTCCCTATTATCACTCCCTAGTGAACTGTGAAAATATAAATTCAAAGCTGACAAGCTAGTTAGACTTTTAACTAAAATCTGAGGGCAATTAACTTTAACCATGCCACTCTGCTACTGTACTCCTGGCACCAACTTTGAGAAGTGGCCCAAATTCCTCTGAGGAACAGAAAGACCATTTATCTCCTCTATTTATTCAGGGCAAACCTCCTCCTCGGTGTCAAGCTGGGAATGCAGCGTTGCTGACTGTGACTGGCAGTGATAAAGGAGCTGGTATGATTTTCAAATGAGCAGCATGTCCTGTTTTCCCAAATATTGGAGGAAAGTGAATAATATGCCCTCCTAAATAAGAGCCAGGTACCGATTTAGAGCTGCACACTGGGGAAAAGATGCCTATAAATTCCTGGACACATAAAACTCCTGCCTTAAAAAGGATTTCTGCTTGTATCTCCTACAGAAAGGTATTTTTAGTTGCAGAACTTGGAAAAGGAAAGCAATCAGAAGTGACAGAAAGATCATTTATCTAAGGATAAGTTAGGAAGTGGCATTAATGTACAGAATAATTTCTGTACATGTGATCCCTTCCAATGTTCCTTGAGGTCCTAGCCATGTTCTGGGACTGAATCCTTTTAGAAGCACTAAAAATGTGAACCCCTGGCCATGGCAGGGGGTTGGAATGAGATGATTTTTCAGGTCCCTTCTAACCCAAACCATTCTGCTCTATCAAAAATATAAGACAGAAACTGTCAAAAGCATATTGCCTTGCTAAGTATCTATATGGAAATAAAAATAATATAAAGCTTTTATATATTTGCAATATACGATTATAAACCAAGAGCTTTGTACCTTAAGCTCAAAACAAATATTTAATATTTAGTGGAAGCTTTACATGTGGAGTCTCAAATCTTCACATCCAATGGAGAGAGGTGACCCTCAAATGCACAGCTCACACCTTAAGCAGGTTAAATGGCCCTTCACTGGAGCTTTTCTCTTCCCCTGCTACTTAGATGTTACATCACTGTATTTAACCTCTCAGTGGGGATTAATCTCCCTCTCCTTCAGGCATTTAGCTTAACTCTGCAACAATTGGAGAATATTGCCTTGAATCAATCAGGATCAGCAAATCTCCACAGCAACAAGGTATCCTGAAGGACAAAACAAGAAGCCAAGTGGGCATCTCCTGCATCACCTGAAAGTGATTTTTTTCAGGGCTCTTAAGTGGTGTCAAACCCCACAATTCCCCCTTGGGTGCAATCTCATCTTTTCTTTCAAGGACTTGAGACTCAGGAAAACAGAGTCTGACAGCCTGACAATCTAAGTTCCAGAAAAATCAGTTACTAATTAGGATAAAAGAGTTTTGCAGCTTTCAGTCCAAAACTTTCAACAATAAAAACTTATTGGAAAATTAGTACCAAAAGTGCTTTACAGATGTCATGGCAAAATTCTAATATTTTGTTGCCTGACATGAACTTGAGATAACTTTCCTATTTCCTAAGCTTCCTCTGAGATTGTGAACAGTTCCCATCCCTTCAGACACTCTGTAAAGGTAAAAGGCATTTTCTTCTGCTGATACAGGAAATAAAGGAGTTCAAGACTCAAAATTCTGTGATTGGAAGAGGATCTGCCACAGCCCTGAAAGGTTTTATGTCTGAGAATTTGGGAGCAGAAGGGCCCTACAAAAACCCACTGCGGGTTAAAACAGAGGGGCAGCATCTCCTCTAAGCTGGAAGATTCCCAGAAAGCAAGAGCAAGCCTGGCCTGGGCAGGGAGCCCTTTATTGTTATCAGTGTTTTTGTACAGCCAGTTGCCAGGAGTGACAAAGCTCTGTTTTCCAGGAGCAAGTGCTCAGATCAGAAGCCCCGGGCCGGCGGAGCTGCGGAGCGAGGGCTCAGTGCTGGGCGTCTCTTGGAGACGCCCATTTCCCTACGACAACGCCGGAAAAAGGAACGGGCCACGCTCCCTGCCTTTGGACCACATCCATCACAGTTGCTACACACAGCATTCCTTTGCCATTTGGTAACTGACAAACACCAGGCTTATTAAAAAAAAAGGGGAAAAAAACTTGACCCTGCTGTTGGGGAAAAAACCCCGAGCCTGCAGCGCTCCAGGTGGGAAAGCTTGGGCAGAGGGGACTGCTGGAATGAAAGGAGGGCAGGGAATCAGCAGCACAAGGGATGCATGAAGTCCTGGCTGTCAAAAAAAAAAAAAGGCTGTTGCTCCATTTGACCACTTACACAAACACTCCTGCAGGTGAGATACTCCTGCACTTCTTGCCTGAGCTCAGCTTCCCAAGATCCACAAATCTCTGGGGTTACACACCCTCACCCTCAGCGGTGCCCTCAGGGGATGCTCTGGAGCACAGCACCCCTCTCCCACCCAGATTCTATGTAAACAGACCTGCTTCTGCAGGGATTTCAGGAAAGCTGGAGACAGTCACGCTCCAGGACTCTGTGAAAGTTTAATTAAGCTGCAATGTCTTAAAACCACAATATGGGCACTGTGGCTATAAAGTTCAAAAGGTAAATAGAGAAGCACAGAACACTTCCAACAGCTCTGCCAGAAATAACCATTGGGAGAAACCTGGGTGATACGATTTGCACTTCAAAATTCTCAGTTATCATGTCAGTATTTCAATGCACTTCATGAAGAACCACACACAACACAAATTAGGCTGATACCATGTGAATAATCCCTGGGTTTAATAGTTGGGAAATTGAGAGGCAAACTTGACCCAAGGCTGCACAGCAAGTGGTGAAAGGGAACCAACTCCTGAGCCAGATTCCTGGGATCCACTACAGACAAATCCCATCCTCCAAATCCAGAGGGGCTGGCAGAGAGGAGTTCTAAAGCAGTGATTAATAGGAGGCTTAGCAAGCAGAAGTTAAAACAGGGACATTGTGCCTTTTCAGTGTGCAAGTTCCAACAAAAAACTTCCTCTTCCAGCTGCTTGCTGACGTGTAGGATTACCCAATTTTCTCTCATCACCTCAAAGCTTGGCCCAGCGTTCTCATTGCTCTCAAGATGAAATGTAAATGAATGCTTAAGCTCCCAGCATCAGCATAGACACAGATATTAAAAGGCTGAATTTAGGTCACTTTGGCCAAGGCTGAACTGTTCCCCACAGAACATTCACTCTTTAAGTCAGGAGGAGAAATATTTTTAGGGGAAGCAATTTGAGAGTTGGATAACTCGAGAGCCAAGTGCTTTGTTATATCACTGCCCCAGACTGGAGCTGAGCAGCACCTGGATGTTTATATAATTTATATAATTTATATATTAGGGTGGTCTTCATGGAACAACTGGAGTTTTGAACTGGTACTACACAGCACTGAGTCCTTAGAAAAAGGAGATATTTAGAAAACTTAATGATCCACTGGGCTAAATGTGGTGTTTACAAACTGATTAAGGAGCTGATACTGTGATGAGCTGAGCCAGGCAAGTCAATAAAGATCTGAAGCTCTAAAATAATTTGGGAATTGTTGGAGGAACAGGTTTTGCTTGGATGTGACATCAGGGACATGGAGGGTCAGCCACCCCAAAATGCACCAAGACAAAGTTTGGGATGTTGTCTTTGACATATTTCATATTAAATTTCTTTAATCCATTAGTAGTTGGAGAGAAATTCCACATCCACTGATACCCAGAGGACTTCACAAATATTTCATGAAACCTGAGAATTTTTCCAGGCACTCGGAGTGTTTGGTGCTTTTTCAATATTTTAAAGAGTTTAAGCAGTAGATGAGATTTGGAGAGAACCAACAAAAACCTTGTGTTTATTTACCTGAACTGTTCCTCTTTTTCTCCACTAAACATAAACCCCATATCCATATTATGAGACATCAAAGAATAAATATATAAATAAAGGGTTGCCTAAGATAATAAAAATGCTTTATTTTTTTCCTCATCTAAGATTTTTTTACTCCCTTATGAGATAGTGGCTTAATGAATAATATAAAAGCACCTTCAAGCTTGCACTTGACCACAACAAGAAGTTTGTAGCAATTACTATTTTTGTACCTGCAAATATTCATTGCAAAATACACAAGCTGACAATATGAAATTAAAATATATTTTTTAGAAATTTTAAGAAAAAGAAATTGTGTTTTCTGTGAACTAGAAAACATTTCCTAATTAGCATTAGCCTTTGACTACCTTGTACTACAGAAAACTTTCTTCTGCTCCCAAGCTCAGATATTTCTTTGTAAAAAATATTGAGAATAAATAATTTTCTTTCAAGTATTGAAACACTGAGTGACATTTAAATTCTTCAATATTCTGGAAAACAGGATTTTAGGGCATGCAATATTTTTGATCTTCCCTTCATTTGTTAAAAAACAACCTGTACCACACAGGTGACACAGGATCAGTGTTACTGGGCTGGATTTTGATGTCAAAAACATTTCCCAGCACTTGGGAAAAGTCAGCTCCTGGTGAAACAGAGCAGGTTTAAAATAAATCCCAGTAAATAAAAAATGAAAAATTGAATGCTGTGGACAGGCAAACTTCTCAGCCTCTGTCCACTCTACTATTTGGGGTGAAATTATCTTTGATCCTGACTTTTTGTGGGAGCTGAAAGTTTACCCAACACATGCTGGATTTTAACGCCAGTTGCAAGGTGGCCACCAAACCACCCTGGGAATTCTGGATCCTGAGGGACTCCAGAACTTTCCACCAGGATCATCAAAGCAGAACCTTTGGGAGGTCAATCTCCAGGCTACAACCAAGAATTTCTGAAGGATTAATGATCACAGACTGTGACGGTGTTCACAGGGGTCTTAGGATGAGGGAAGAGACGAGGATCTGATTCCATGTTTCAGAAGGCTGATTTATTATTTTATAATATATATTATATTAAAACTATACTAAAAGAATAGAAGCAAGGACTTCATCAGAAGGCTGGCTAAGAATAGAAAAAGAAAGAATGATAACAAAGGCTTGTGGCTTGGACAGAGAGTCTGAGCCAGCTGGGCTGTGATTGGCCATTAATTAGAAACAACCACATGAGACCAATCACAGCTGCACCTGTTGCATTCCACAGCAGCAGATAATTGTTGTTTACATTTTGTTCCTGAGGCCTCCCAGCTTCTCAGGAGGAAAAATCCTAAGCAAAGGATTTTTCAGAAAATGTGTCTGTGATCACAGACAGCAGCACCTCCTGCTCCAAAGCCAGACCAAGCTCCAGCCTCTACTCCCCACACCCACTGGGTTTATAGGGCTGTGAGTCTGCAAATCCAAACACCCTTGGGCACAACCAACTGTCCCCAAGGAGAGAAGGGACAAACTACACACCACAGATGGATCACATCCCTTAATCCAGTGCAGGGAAGACTTCAGACCCTGCTGCATGCATGGAAATTTTGGGATCTTTTCAGCAGAATATCCAAACTCTGTCCAACCCCACAAAACTCTTGAGTTTTCTGTGGCTGATTTCAGTTGTTTTCATGGAATGGGGTGGGTGGGAAAGGACCTTAAATCACCCAGTTCCACGCCCTGCCATGGTCAGGGACAAATCCCACTGTCCCAGGTTGCTCCAACCTGGCCTTGGACACTTCCAGGGATCCAGGGGCAGCCACAGCTTCTCTGGCCAACCTTTCCAGGGCCTCCCCTCCCTCACAGGGAAGGATTGATTCCTTCCCAATATCCCATCTATCCCTGCCCTCTGGCAGTGGGAAGCCATTCCCTGTGTGCTGTCCCTCATGCCTTGTCCCCAGTCCCTCTCCAGCTCTTCTGGAGCCCCTTTAGGCCCTGGAAGGGGCTCTGAGCTCTCCCTGGATCCTTCTCCTCTCCAGGTGAGCACCCCCAGCTCTCCCAGCCTGGCTCCAGAGCAGAGGGGCTCCAGCCCTGGGATCATCCTTATGACTTTAACATTCTAACAGGTCCACAAGTCCCTGCTCTCTCCTCTCAACAAATCAAACCAGGACAATATTCACCCATAATTCTAAATCTGAGACCTTTCCCACAGCATATCCCATGAGGGAGAACAGCAAGTCCTCATCACCAGGATCCTGACATGGGACACAACTTTCAAAGCTGATGCTGAAGCCACCTGAGCAGAGAAAGCACCACCTTTCCCCTGCATGATTTGTCCTCCCCATCATCCTCTTCCTCTTTCCTTATCTCAGGGATATGCACAGTTATTAACAGAAGGTCAAATTAATGACATTAATCAGCATTTTTGTCACATTTGTCCCTCTCTCTAAGGCAACACCATAATTGTTTAAAGGAAACACGCTGGGATTGATGGTGGTTTGCAGAGGGAGGCTGCAGATTTAGTGAAAAACAGACAGTGGATTTCTTAACCTTGTCTTAATCTTGGGAAAACTCAAATAAACCCAAACTAAATTCAAATGGCCAAGTTTGCAAACACGCCAGGGAGCTGGAGAGAGCTCAGAGAGGACAAAGAACCAGTTTGGACACTGGTAGGGAATTTTACCACCAAGTTACTGTCCTGCACCAGATATTTCTCCTTACTAGAGAGTTAAAAAATCAAATTTTCACAGCTGAAGAAAGAATGATCCTGCAGAGAAGCTGAAATACTGGATTGGAAGTGGAAAAGCTTGTTTCTTTAGATTTTAAGCACTTTCTCAGGCTGAATCATTTCCTTTGCTCCAGCTTCTGGTTTGTTTAACCCATCTGAACCAACCAGCAGTTTCATAACCAGTTTGATGAGGCAAAAATCAGAAGACACCCTTGGAGGAAGGTTAGACACCCTTTAATGACACTAAGTCAGCAAAAATCAGATTGCTGTGAACACCCAGTCCTTGCAGGCTGCTTGAATAGATGGAGGTAATAAAATGTATCTAATCCCTGATTTCTGAGAGAGACCAAGCTGCTGTTTCCCTCTCATTCCCACAGCAGCATTATCCCCACAAGTTGTCAGCCCAAATTCCACTTCTCCAGACACAGGAATAAGTAAATTCCTGCCCCAGGGAAAGCAGGGCAGGGAGGGAGACCAACTCATCATCAAGAACTTGCCCACCTGGCTTAAAAATCAACAGGAAGCCACCTGCTTACTTCACACTTCCATATACAAATCCTGTTATGATAGGATCAAAAAAAGGTACTTTTCCTTGTTTTGAACTGCTGCACTGCAATTTTTTTTTCAATTTTTTTTTATTTTTAAGGAAAGCTCTTTGATCAGACAAATATTTTTAAAAGGAAAAACAAAACAAAGCTGGTCTATAAAGCTCAGGCTCATGGCAAGGGCTGCTTGGGAGGAAGGGATTACATAGGACAAAAAATAAGGTGAGGTTTATTCCCTAGAAGCCAAACCCATGTTCTTAGGTACTGGTGTGTTACTTTCTCACATAATACACAGTTTAAAAAAGAGGAAAAAAAAGACAATTGCAAGAAAAAAAGCACAATTAGGATTTGTTTTGAGCACCCAGTTAGGCAGCTATGCCAAACATTGTTTTGTGGTCCCTTACACGATTCCACTGCTTTAACCCTATTTACCTCATGGATAAAAGTGTTTCTAAATCACATTTTTACACAATTTCATTTAGAGCTGGATTTCCTTCCTTCCCCTTTTAATTTTCTTTGTTTTCCCCTCATTTTTTCTCTAAATCTCAGTGAAAAATCCCACTGGAGAACCACCTTTGCAGGATAAAGTGTTATAAAATATACAGATGACAAGGTCCAGCACAGAAATGCCAAAAGCCAATAGGAAATCAGCTCAGTTAAAGCCTTTTACCAACACAGATCTGCCTCTTACACCACAGATTTTCCCCAATTATTTAATCAGATCCATTTATGGATATATTTATTTGTCCATGCAGTGCCTGAGGACTGAATATGACCAACTGAGCAACCTCAGGATATTTAAATGACAAAAGCAACTGAGCCATCCTGATTTCAGACCCACTCAATCTCAACACAAAGCCATGTCAATGATTTCCTCTTTTTGAGAGGGGAAAAAAATTACTGATTTTTTTTTCTTCCAAAAAAAAAAAAAAAAAAAAAAAAACCCAAAAAAAAAAAAAAAAAAAAAAAACAAAAAAAACCACAAAAACAAAACCAAAAAAAAACCCCAAAAAAACCCAAAAAACCAACAAAACACCCAGAAATACTCCAATTGTGACAAAGTTCTGATTGGCCTTTTACTCTCACAAACTACCACAGCCTAAAAGCTTCCACGATGCAAAAAAAAAGCAAAGGCAGCAAAAATCCACCTCCAAAAAACACACAGCACAGCTTTCACGCCAAGTGTAGTTAAAAAATGACTAAGTTTTCTTGATATATGAATTTGTGGATAAACCATTTATCAATGACCTGTTTACCTGTGCAGCAGAGTCCCTCAAGCAGAGGGCCATGTCATTCCCCTTTGACTGATTAATTAGCCAATCAAGGGATATTTTTCACTGTGAGGCAGGATGGGTTATTCCAGCTAATGCCTGGTCTCTAATGGTAACACATTAAAGCCAACTTGGCTCTTTAAGCCTCTGGAAGTGACCAAAAGGGAAGGAGAGAAAATAAATCAAGAAGAGCTCCCCCCAGTTTTGTTTCTGCTCCTTAACAACCCCCCCAAGGAACAAATGTGGAGGCAAGACTTCTCCAATGAAGAGAAGAAGAAAAAGCACCTTTACTTCCAGATTGGGAGATATCTCCTCCTCTCCCTCTCTCCTGATATCTGGACAGCAATAATTTATCCTCCAGTTGATTAACAAGGTGCTTATAGAATAGGCAACAAAACATCAATACTTTGCTCTTCCTCTTTTTTTTTTTTATCAAAAGCACAACTAGGACAGAATGCTGGGTAAAGGAAATTCTTCCTGGTGTTCTTGAAACACTCTCATATTCATGGAAAAATATTAAATATAAGGCCCAAATTAACACCTTGAGCCTAATTAATTTTATGATTTGCTATGTAGGACATTGCAAGTTACCAACTCAAAGCTTTAGAGCTTTAGATCAGCTTTCCACTGGTCTGTGCTGTCAGATTTGCTCTATCTGTACCCCCTGTGCAGGGGGTTGGAACTGGATGAGCTCTAAGGTTCCATCCAACCCAAACCATTCTGTGGTTCTGTGATTTAGCCCCTCAGCCCTACTGTCCTGTTGCCCTCCTTGTCACTTTGTGTCACCAGCCTGCCCTGGCTGCTCCTCAGGCACAGGAAAATGCCTTGCACTGCTCAGTGCTGGCAGAATCTGGTTTGGGGTTGTTTTTTCTCTTCTTTTTGACCCTTTTGGCTGTTAAGAGTCCATGGTGGGGTGCAGAGCAGAACTGGAGAGGCCAAAGTTCCTGCAGAAGCTGTAAAAATCCCTTGATAATAATCACAGAATGGTTTGGGTGGGAAAGGACCTTAAACCATTCCACCCTTTTCCACAGGCAGGGACACCTCCCACTATCCCGGGTTGCTCCAAGCCCCATTCAACCTGGCCTTGGACACTTCCAGGGATCCAGAGGCAGCCACAGCTTCTCTGGGCACCCCATGCCAGGGCCTCACCACCCTCACAGGGAACAATTTTTCCTCATATCTCATCTGAACCTCCCCTGCCTCATCTCAAGATCATTTCCCCTTGTCCTACCACTTGGGACTAAAATTCTGAAGGAAGTAAAATGTGCTGGTTGAAGCAGCAGAGGTTCCAAAGATATTGAGACTCCAAAATAGTTCATGACTGAACAGGGAAGGCCAAGAGATCCACGTGCACAAGGACAGGGATTCCTGCATGAGCTCATCTTCTTTAGCCACAAAGAATCCAAACAACCACAGGAATCCAACTTGAGTACTGGAGCCACTCACAGAACAGTTTCTGGGAGCTGTTTTACTTAAACTGATCCATCTCTGTCCATCCCAACGGGTCTAAAAGTGTTAAACTCATCTTTTTTCTTGGCGTCACTCACTGAGGAGCTGGGATTTCCCTCAGGAGACTCCTCCAGTGCCCTGCTGACATCACTGTGAGGAAGCCTGCTGAAGAGTAAGTCCGAGTCTTCCTTTTTCTAATTGAAGTTCTCACCCCCCCAGTCCCGTTCCTGGCTTTTGCCTACTCTGATTACTGTCCCTTCCCTTCCTCTGCTCCTCCCTCCCCATGACCCCCAGGTATTTATAGGCAGAGAGGTCATCTTTTTTCTGCCTCTTTTCTGAGATGAACGTATCCAGTTCCTCCACTCTCTCCTTCTAGGACATGCCCTCTAACCCTGTCTCCCATTTTACTAAATCCTTTTGGACTCTCTCCAGGTTTTTGATGTATTTTTTTTTTTTCTGTTCTGCTTCTCAGTCCCAAATACCTCATGCTAACTGTGGTCTCTAAAGCAGAACAGTGAAAAATCTGTGTTAATTTGTAACTCATTTTCCTCTTCTGCAGGCTTTTTTTCCCTTCCCTGACATTGCCAAAAAAGGGTGCAGCAAATTAATTTATGTGCTAACCCTGCAACAAATTTGGTCACAGGTAAAAAAAAAAAAAAAAGATTTAACTTGCAACTTGCCTAAAAGTCACAATTGTGAAACCCCACAAACACCAATATCATGATTGGCATTTTGCAGAGAGAAAGTTGAGGTGCAGGGAATGGTATCACTTCACCCATAACTTCAGGGAGCCCAGGGCAAAGCCAGACTTTAATGGATTTTCAGCTATGTCCCTTAAGATTAGCCAACATGCTTTTCTGATAAGTGCTGGGAAATATAAATCAGTTGAGGAAGTTCTGCAAAATGTGTCAGAAGACAATTTCCTGATTAAAAAAAAAGTGAAAAAGCACCAGGGGTGGACAGTTCCATTTCTAATGCCTAACAAGGAAGAAATCACTGCAAGCCTGAGACTTTCGGGCTACTTGGATTGGGTGGCTGAAGGGAACTTACGCAGGTTTCCATCCAAGTTACACAAACTTGGAGGAAGCAGATTACTCATGGAATGGCCTGAGCCATGCATGTGTGAGATGGATGCAAAACACTCAGGTTTTTATGCATCTCCAACAGGGGTTTGAGCAAATCAGAGCTGCTTCCCCCAGCCCCCAGAGTGAAATCAGTGCCAGAATCATGTTGTTCAGCAACCAAGTTGGGACTGTCTGCAACTCATTCCCAAATCCTCAGCTTCACTCAGGAGCATTTTCTCCAGTGATAAGGCTCCATCAGGAAACACAGCTGGATGGAGGAAGGAAATTCTGAGAAGCAAAAAAAAAAAAATAGTGGGGGTTCCAGGAAGTTCAACCAGATAGGAACTAATGGAATTTGTTTTTCTGTCTCCCCAGCTCCCAGTTGTTCCTAAGCAAGTGAGAAAATCACAGGGAAAAGTGGTGGCAAAAAAACAAGTCTGGCAGATCTTAGCCTGCAAAACAGGTCCTCACTGCAGGTCTCCAGAGAGCATCATAATTACAATTCAATATTTTCGATCACTTGCTCTCCCTGGGAAAAACTGCAGACGTTTTCAATTTAGGTCCACTCTGAAGCCCAGCCATTGTTTTCTTCCCCACCTCATTTTTTTGACTTGTATTTTTTTTTTTCTGTTTTAAACAAAGGTCCCTGTGTAGTTTATTAAGGAGGTTTGAGTTGGACACATGATTTATCAAAAATAATTTTTAAAAAAGGACTGTTATGTTGAACATTCAGGAGAATTAAAGGTTGCAATTGCCTCTGATTAGTAACACATATCCCAGGACCATCAAAACAACAGCATTGTAGTTTTATTACTTCTAGAGAAACTCCTTTTGACCTTCGGGGGCAAACAGCATTTCCTTCCACATCCTTTGCAATTCCCCTCTTTTGCAATCTTTACAGTCCTCTGGCCAACTCCCTCTTCCTTTGATAAGGTAGATAATCCAAGTTTCAGCATTCTCCACTCACTGCTGCAGAGCTGGTGTGGAACCAGAGAAAGGATCCATTACCAGGCCAATCCCTGGCCACTGAGACAGATAAAAAGGGAGTTTGAGATCAGCCCCACAGTTCAGAGAGCTCAGACTCAGCTCACACAGAGCATCTCCTGTCAAAGGCTCCTTGCACACTCAAGATCATGGAATGACAGCTAATGACCACACTGGAAAAGAGTGGGCAGCACTGACTGGAACAGTGACACATCTGATTTGCTGAGACCCTGTTTGTCCCTGCAGCAGTTCAGGGGTGACAGATTTTTGACAAGCACTTCAAGAGCCAGGATTATCTTCTTGGTCCAGAGACCATCACTGAGCCTTGAGTTCTCCCACTAATTCCCATTGGAGCATAAGCACAGATGGAATTCCCTGTGTTTTGCTTTTTTCTTCTCTTTTCCTAACCTCTACAGGTAGTTTGGTGTGACACCAGCCAACCAGCCAGGCCTAATGCAACAGTGGGGAGGCTTAGAATGGATTTATGAAAAATTTCTTCATGGAAAAGGTTTGTCTAGGACTGGAAAAGGCTGCTCAGGGAAGTGGAGGAGTCACCATCCCTGCAAGTGTTTAAGAAATGTGGCTATAGTACACAGGTAAGTGGTGAACGGGGTTGGAATTGAGGATTGTAAAGGTCTTTTCCAGCCTTAACAATTCCATGATCTCTTCTGCCCCTTAAGTGACCTCTTTTATCCACCACTGAAATTTTTTCATGGGTTTAAACTGGAGGCATTAGGGAAGGCTGATAACCAGAACTCTGGACAAACTCCTGAAGAAATTGCCATGCCACCCCTGCTCTGAGCAGGTGACTCCTCTGGAGATGTCCAGGTCTCCTCCAGCCCCAGCAATTCTGTAATTCTGTGAAAAGCAGTTCCTGCATCTTCCCATGAAGTTACACCCAAGTTTTTCTGATCTCAGACAGAAACAAATAGAAATAAGGGGAAAAGAATTAAGATGAAAATCTCTGTCAAAAGATCAAGAGTGGAATGGTAGCTCTGTTGGGGTCATTCAATACACATCAAATGTGTGCTGAAACTGCATCTCTGAGAACAGAGGAGGGAGATGGTGCCTCAGAGACAGGACTTCAAGCTATAAAATCATGGAATGGGTTGGGTTGGATTGGGTGGGACCTCAGAGATCATCCAGACCCACCCCCTGCCATGGGCAGGAGACACCTTCCACTATCCCAGGTTGCTCCAAGCCCCATCCAACCTGGCCTTGGATACTTCCAGGGATCCAGGGGCAGCCACAGCTTCTCCGAGCAACCTGTGCCAGGGCCTCCTCAGCCTCACAGGGAAAAATTCCTTCCCAAATCCCATCTAATTCTGTCTTTTTTAAGTTTGAAGCCATTCCCTGTGTCCTATCCCTCCAGGTCCTTGTAAATGGTCTCTCTCCATCTTTCTTGTAGCTCCTTTCAGGTACTGCAGGGCCACAGTCAGCTCATCCCAAAGCTTCTCCTTCTCCAGGCTGAACAATCCCAATTCCCTCAGTCCTTCCCACAGCAGAGCTGCTCCATCCCTCTGATCATCCTGGTGCCTCCTCTGGACTCTCTCCAACAGCTCCAGGGGTTTCTGGGCTGGGCCATGTCCAGCTCTCACCCACCAGCACCCCCAAGTCCTTCTCCCAGGGCTGCTCCATCCGTTCATCCCCAGACTGGATTGATCCCAGGGGTTGCCCTGATCCAGATGCAGCACCAGCACTTGGTCTTTTAAAATCCATGAGATTCCTGTGGCCACTGCTCCAGCTTTTCCAGGATCAACAGGGGAACTTCCATGGATCATCTCCATTGCACCCACAGCTGGGAACCTGCAATCAGATTCATGGATAGGAGCAGCTCTGGCTCCTCTGGAAGTATGGAAATACTTACCCTGTCACCAAGGAAAGCAGCCCAGGGCTGCAGGAGCTGAAATTTGAAGGGAACTGGGGTCCAACCTACAGGAAAACCCAGGGCTCTGCTGGGCACCAGGGCCCTTCCTACCTCATCTCCATGTAAGAACAACTCAATTCCAGGGGAATGGCAGCACCCTCCTGCTCCTGCAGGAAGGAAATTCCTCAGGAATTTCAAACCAGAAGGCAAACACAGAGAATTCCTGCAAAGCCTCACAGGGCATTTCCCTCTGTGCCACCTTAAGGAGCAGGCCCCAGAACATGATGGGAAGGGATCATAAGAGTTCATGGGTGCAGTGCAATGAAACTGCTCAGAGCTGGAGGGCCTGAGCAATGCACTTCTGTTCTGTGCAAACTCCACAGATCTCTGATCCATGAAGAGAAGGAGAAGGGGGAGCTGGGGGAAGCAATTGTGCTGCCTCTGGCTTCCTCCCCAGAAGACAACAATGCAGCTCCAAATTCTGTGCCCTCCTGCCTGGATTTGCATGAGGAAATTTGGGTGCTTAGGAGGGAACAGTCTGTGACTTTTCTGCCAGAATGTTGAACCATTTCAGGAAATCTGCACAGCAGCCATCAGCCAACCGCTGCATCTGTCAAGAGGATTGGCAAAAACATGCACAAACTTAGACACCCTTCATAAAATCCATGTGATTTGCAGTGTTTATCCACCAAAGAGCAACTGATCTGCAGGAAAAGGTCCCAGAAGAAGCAGCTTTCTAACTCTGAATTTCAAAAGATGTAGAACATAGAGAGAAAACAATACCAACTATTTGAGACAACTCACGAGTGGGCAAAATCTGCTCCCTCAACCCCAGCAGTGCTGAGCAGATTTAAATCCCAATTTGTCTCTTTAAATCCCAGTTTTGCTTTCCATAGTTGTGACAGCAAGGGGGTCACGGAGAAGGTCCAGGGTGTATTTATGTGATCAGAACCAAGAGGGATCCCTGGTACAAGTTTAGCCACAGGATGTGAGAGTTCCAACAGCTCTCACAGACAAATTCCCAAATCCTTATTTCAGCTCCCAGTGACCTGCAGTGAAGTTCCACAACAACTTCCAAGAGCACAAGGAGCAAGGTGTCACACACTGCAGGGTATTCCAGAAATTTCCACTCCATTTCAAGCCCTATCTTTCCCTTAAACCAGAGATTTACAAGAACTTGGAACCCACTGGACAATTCCTGCGATATATTCATTTGTGCTTTTCCAGATGTTATTTTTTCCAAAGAATTTTTCTGCTTATGTTGGTCATGTCACAGTTATTTTATCCACTGATAGAGCTGGTCTGTGCTCTGCAAGTGAAAATGCTAATTAACACATAAATAAAATAAAAACCGGTCCAAACTCGGATCTCATTACCCAAAGTCCGGGGAAAGGTCTTCTAATCAAATATTTATCACTTTTCAGGCCACTTCTGAATCTTTTGCAGCTGCTCTGCCTTTCCAAATTTTTATGAAAACAAGGGCAGTTTGTGGAGATTGCCCAGTTGCTACTGAATGCCCAATTTTATTTTGGATATTCATGGATCTTTCAGAGAACCATTTAGGTCGGAAAAGACCTCTGAGAGTATCAAGTCCAACCTCCGACCTTTCAGGTCAAGCAAAATTCTTCTTTGGGATGTACATTTCCTACCAAAAAATTAAAATACCGGAGTTCCCCATCTCCAAAGAAGTTATATCATGATAATCCACAAAAACAGGGATTAAATTTACTCTTATTTCCTTAGTATTCAAGCACAGCACTTCAAGTAGAAAAAACAAATTGGCATAAGACATTTGGACATTTTGTTATTGGGATAATAAACAAGGAAATAAGAGAAAGGAGAAGATTCTTCTTTACCTGGGTCTTGGCACTCTTCTGCCTTCTCCCAAAAATGCAGGACAGGTCGTGTTCAGTGCGAGATGAGAGATCCTTACCTGGAAGGGGGAAAAGAGAGGGAAACACCCCAAAACCTTCACACCTGAGGATGCATTTTGGTAACAGGTGACCCACAGACAGAGAGGAACTGCTCTTGGACATAAACAAAAATCAGGAAGTCCAGGTTGGATGGGGTTTGGAGTAACCTGGGATAGTGGAAGGTGTCCCTGCCATGGCAGGAGGATGGAATTAGATGAACTGTAAGGTCCCTTCAGTCCCAAATCATGCTGTGGTTCTATGCCAAGGCCACTAAATGAAGGTACACAAGAAGAAATGTGTGTATGCATTTGGATTCTCATGAGGATTCCCCATTTCTGACAGAATTAGAGATTTACAGCTCCTCCACACAATGAAAAAAGATCCACTTTTACTCAGTGGGGACTTTTCTCTGATTTCTGATGTTGCTCCTGAAAAGCAAAACCTCCACCTCTGCCACCCACTGGGTTATTCCAACTCAGAAGTACTTAAAGGGTGAAGCAAAGATTTCCAGGAGGGCCATTATTCCCATCTGATTGTGGTGAGCTGGATATCAGACATGGAGCAAGGAGAGGGAAGCAGGAGAGTGTGATGTGATATTCAGAGATACAGGCAAAGGTTTAACCAATTCCACAGTGCAGGAGTTGTTGAGTTGTCCACTGGCTCTGTCAGAAAATTCTTTTGGAAAAGGTCAGCAAAAGTTAAAAAAAATTAACCCAGACAGGTCAACTTGTTAAGACTCTGCTGGGGTCTCAGTCACTTGAAAATCAGTGACCTCAAAATGAATCTTGTAATGGCCAAAAAAACCCAAAACAAAACAAAAACAACAAAAAACTCAAAAAAAAAAAAACCAACAAAAATTCCCAAATCTGACTTCTTCTTTTTCCTAGGATCCTTAACTGTCCCTGGAGGGTAAAGAGACACATCAGCCTAGAGGAGCAAGTGTTCCCCAGCTTCCTGCTGCCTCACTGCACTGCCTCAAAATGGCCTTATCCAAGCAAGCTGGAAGTGACTGGGGCTGCTCTCAGCTTTCTCTTGGCCAAGGCTTGGAATGTGACACCTAAAATCCTCCTGCTCCCATTTTCAGGCTATGCTTCCTTTCCGTGCCTCCCCCTGGACATCACCCCTATTTTTCCTCTAACAGAAAACCAGCTCAGCTCACAGCCCCAATCTCCTGCAGCATCACAGGGGAGCAGCTGCTAGAAAAGCAGCTGATTTAATCTGAACTTGGGGTGTATTTCCCAGACCCAGGGGTGGCTGTTCCTCCAGCAGAGAGGCTCCAAAGCAGCCCCGGGAGCGGAAGCCGCGTTCGGTGCCGTCGCTGTTCCCTTCTCCCCCTTTTGTGTGAGCTTGTCTTGTTTAGTCTGAAAGGAAGCAGGACTGGATTCAACAACAAGGGCCACGACACCATGAGCCTTTCTCAAATAACTTTTCCTCTTTCTCTGAAAAAGGACAATTTCCCTGTGTCAGCCACAGAAGGTACAAGCAAATGAGGGGCTGCCTTGTGGAAACGTGACCAAACAAATTGGGGATATTGTGAACATGAAAGCCTTGAGCTGTATTTTACATGCTCAAAAGACACTTCTTTTTTTCCTCTATATTTAGTAAAAGGTTAAATCCAAATCAAAATAAATCCTCTTTGCTCACACAGGCCACGGCCTTTGTACTTGCAAGCCCTGAACCAATTTAATTGTTTAATGTCATAAAGTGGCAGGCTCATGTTAACAGCTTGGACTTCAAGGTCGAATTATTTCACCAAAACTCTCAAAGCCTGATATGAAAATTTGGCCTCCATTCAGGTATCAATTAGCTCTGTTTTAGCAGAGGCATTTGCTGTCAGAAAACATTACACAGAGCTTTCAGTTTAATAAATCAGCCATTAGTGGAAACTGATCCTATCCATGCCCTGAAATGGGTACACACCGTGTGAAAGGGGAACAGAGCAAAAGGGAAAGGACTCAACAGCTGTCAAGGGCCAGAACCTGGCCTGACTGAAATAATGTCATCACTCCAAGAAAGAAAGAAATTACTAAACTCTACAAATTCTTGACAGTTTTTCTGGCTGCCCTAATTTATCCCATGAAGTACCTGGTCAATGTAAGAGGGCTTTCCTCTGCCTTCATGCAGGTTTAATCTGATCCCTGATCCCATCCACATGATCTCTGAGCAGGGGTTACTGGGGATTGCAGGGTTAGTGCCACACAGATGCCCAAGTCACTCCCATCTCACCTTTGCCTTCTGCTCCCATCCCTGCCCACTTGGAATATTTGCTGCTCCTTTATTCAGTTCCTTCACTAGGGAATTGTTTTATTCCCAACATCAGCAGCCTAAGGCCACCCAAAATTGCCCAAAATAAAGAGGAACAGCAACAGTAGAGCTTTAAGCAAGTAGCTGCAGGGGAGTGTTTCTAAACCCAGGTTTTACTTGCCAAATTTAGACTGCACAAGGCAACAGATCACCTTGAGCAGGGTTTGCTCTAATCTTGGCCAGGGCTTATGAAACAACAAAACTCCTCTTACCTTTGGCAAACTTCATATAATGGACACGTTTCTTGGAAGATTTGGATTTTTCTTCGAGGCTGAATGTCTTTTTCTGCTTTTTCACTGAGGACTCTAAAAAAAACAGACCCCAAGCAAACAGAGTCCAGTTCTGTTAGAGGCACTTAAGCACCAAATTCAAACATCACTGTAATTAACTTTCTCACAGAATCAAAGAATAATGAGGTTGGAAGAGACCCCAAAGATCATCAAGTCCAACCTATGTCCTCTCTCAAAATCCAGTGAACAACATATCATAAAGTATTACTGAAGAAAGCACTCTAAGTTTTGTCTGAAATATGTCAATGCTTGATTTTTTTTTGCCCCATCCCCTTTCTTTCCCATTTCCAATAAATGTAATTTGAAAAGGCAGATACAGGTACTTCAGGTCAAAGGTAAATCCATCTCTGTGGTATGAAAATAATAATAGTGCTGTTTTTCATAGAGTATCTCCAGCACCAGAGTCTGAGAAAGATGTAAGAAACATTACAAATATTGACTGAGCAGAAATAAAAAGGGGGGAAGCACAGGATTTTAATTTCTAACCCTACACAACATACCTTTATTTGGACATAAGCTGATGCATCTGTGTAAGGAAACTGAATGGTGACAAAGCTTTTCTGTCCCTAAGGCCAGCTAGAACAAATTGCCACATCCCTATTATCTCATTTTCCAGGCTTCCAGAAGAGGGACTGCATCTAAACTGTCCTCTGGGAATGGTTTCTGGGGCTGGCTCAGTCCCAGAGTCACTCAGCAGTACTTTGGGAGACTGTGAGCAGGTTAAGGCCACGTGAAGGATTAAGCTCACTATTAAACAGCACAGAGATCACGTTCCTCTTCTGTGGCAGGTTATTTTGCGGGTACAAATGTTCTCTTTGCAGCCACAGAACCTGCTAATTTACAAAACATTGCCAGAAAGAGAGAACTAACCTGTAGTACAGTTAATTGCTGCCTTACTAGTCTTGAAAAGAGGCACCACAGGAGTCTCTGCTCTGTAACTCCACAGAGGGTTACTATGGTGAGGTGGTTTTTTTCCTGCCTGTGGGATGGGTAGGGAAATCAACCCATACCCTGAGGGCCAAGTTGAGTCACCTTTTTCACATGATCCCACCCTGGAAAGCTCTGCTGCCCAAGCTTTTCTGACACTGGAACTCCAGCATTTCCCTGTTTGAAAGGCAGTACCACCTGATGAATCCATGAGGTAAAACTGAAATCCTCTGCCTGCAGTGGGAGAGCTGAGGGCCAGCAGGCTGAATCCCAGTCTCCCACACTAATGGGAAGATAAAGGACGAGCAAATTCAGTTTGTAACAAAAAAAATCCTCAATAAAAAGGGTCTGTGGGAAAAGTAAGGATCACAACTAAAATATCCTGACAACCATGCAGCACTTTGAGCCTGGTTTTTAATCTCCTGGTAGCAAAAGGAGCATTACACAGCAAAAGGTTTCCACAGAGCCTTCCTCCTCCACGTTATTCCTACAGGGAAAGGGGCAGCAGCACCGCCTGCTGCCTGCAGGGAGGAATTTCACTACAGAACGTGCAGGCACTTGCAGTGGGCAGGGAAATACATCCCTGTGTCTTCCAGGGGCTGGAAAATCCTCTGATAAACTGAGCAAGCGCTGCAGGGGTATTAATGTGCTTTTTAAAGCAATTTAGTCAGGGAAATACAAGCACCAAAGTGGCATTTCTGCAGGAAATGTGATCGAGGTGGATGTTCCAAAGCACTGCAGGGTGTTGTTCCCACTTTTTATCCATGGGAAAGGGACAGTCACCACCACAGAGGATCCCAGCAAAAAAGCCAGGAATTATAAAGTGGTTTGGGTAGGAAAAGACCACGGAGTCCCAAATCTCTTCCACTTTTCCAGGTTGCTCCAAGCCCTGTCCTTTGACACTTCCAGGGATCCACAGCTTCTCTGGGCAACCTGTGCCAGGGCCCCACCACCAGCAGCTGAATTTCTTCCTAATATTTAATCTAATCTAAACCTGCCCTCACTCAGTGCCCAGCTAGGGAAAACAAAAAGGAAAAGACAGCTAAAGCTACAGACACTGAGGGTATCTGAATGCTGGCATCAACCTCCACGGGGCCCTTCCTTTCCAACCTCTAATTGCAATCCAGCTCTGGCAACTGCACCGGTTCTTTAAGAACAATGAAGTTTTTCAGCTGACTTTTAATGCAGTTTGAAACTGGAGGGGGGCCAATAATGTTACATTTGCTCCTGCAGCACAGCTGCAGGGAGAGTCTTTTCCTGGATGAGTTTTGCCAGCTTCAACAATTGCCAAAAAAACAAGTTTCAGAGCGATGCCTTTCTGTAAATCACCGAATGTGACTCTGACCTGGAATTTCCAAGGTGCACCCAAATTTGTTCTCAGTGATTGAAAACTTGTCCCACCTCCTAAAAGAACCAAAAGAACTGAGTGAAACAGGGAGAAGTAAGAGCTCTCAAGGGTCACTTTGCATGAGGTGACCCAGGGAAGAGAGCAGAGCTTAGGGCCAAGCCTTGCTCCCTGAACCTGCCTCTGCTGACTCACTGCGGCCCTGGGCAAGTCATTTTGGCTCCCTGCTCATCTGCAGGTTTCCCACCAGTTCCACCTCCCTGATCTTCCCAGGGCTCAAGTTGCAACTTGGGCAGGATTTAGTTCTCCAGGGAGACAGGAACTTGTGGAATTTCCCCATGAAATGCTCTCCTACCTCTCCAGGAGCTGAGTGACAGCACCGAGTCCTGGGTGGCCTCATGATTTCACAAGGACAGCTTGCACAGCAAGTTCAAGAAGATGTTTTGAGGCATCAGGCTCAAAATTTTAATCCTATTACTCCAGGATTAGAAAACTTCCTTGCTAACTGGTTTTCCTCCTCTTCTTTCTACATTTTTCTCTCGTAGAAAAGTCAGTGCTCAAAGGTTAAGAATGAATGAATGAAGAGTTGCTAAATTCACTAATCTGGCAATTCTGCCCCAGCAGCACAAGGACAAGCTGTGTCCAAACAGGAGCCTTTGGTTTAACAATACTCCAGAGAGGTGTTCAGACACAAAACCAGAGTTTAAACTGCATTTAACTAAAGGAGAGATGATAAATCACTTGATAAACCAATTCCTTCTCTAAGCTCACACCCACCACAACTTCCTAACTTCATTTGCACAAAGCAAGGTCAGTTTGTAAGAAGCATTTCAAAAATAGAAAACTTTAAAAATAGCCCTTTTGGGAAAGTTTCCCCACTTGTGTGCTCAACACCAGGGCTACAAAAATCACTTTATGCGACACTCAAAGCAGAGACGCAGAACTCTGAGGCAAAAGCTACAGAGCAGCTCTCCATGGACAGGAAAAGGAGGTATTTAAGAAGCCACTGGAGCATGGAAGCAAAGTGTGACAGTTCATCAGCAAAAGGAGGGCAAAGCATTGCAGAGCTGAGTGACTGTGAGCCTTCAGACAGAATCTGGGCTCTTTATAAAGAAAGAAATATTCCTCTAGGTACAGCCCGGGGAAAATGTCTCAAATATTGTGATCCTGGATGAAATAAACAGGTTAAACATTTTATGTTTTCTTTCCTCAAGAAAAAGCCTTTCTTTGAGTGCTGAGAGCAAAACTGATCCACTGAGATCCACAAATCCATGCTCATGGATGGCAACACATCCTTTGGCTCCTAGTGATTTTGGGGAAGGAGTTCTCAATCCTATCCAAAATATTATTTGCATCACAAACTGGGCCTCAGGAACTTTTTAAAGACACAGAATGGAAACTCTGCTTCAGAGCTCCCAGCATCTGATTGAGCCAAGCATGAACCTACCTGTTTCACCCTGTCCATGGCAGTTATTCAGCTCAGCCAGAAGCTGGTTGAAGTCATCCTGATGAGCAATCCAGTTGTCCTGTAAATATCACCCACATGAATACAAGGCAGAAGTCTTCAGAAATAACACAAGTTTTACAAAACAGATATTAAGACTCTTAGAACTAAATTAATTGGCTATATCCAATCCTTGTTGGTGGGAGTGGTAACACCAACCACAGCCCCTACGGTCACCCCAAAGTGAAATGAAATTAAAAGGGTTGTCTTGGAAATCCTAAACAATCCTGTTTGGTACATGCTACCAGCAGCTGTGACTACAGATTTCTCTAATATTCCATTCAAATAATTGTATTTTTGCTAAAATGGGATCCATTCCCTGCCCTGGGTCCCGTGCTCACCTCATGATTGATGGTAGCTCCTAATCCCAGCACGTCATTTTTCACCTTAACCCTGATGTGTTCTGGATTTCCTTGCTCCTGAGCCCCGAGACCCTAAGGAGGATTTGAGGGTAAGAATGTAAGGATTTCACAACAGCAATTTGAGCTTTTGGATTGAGAGACAGTTCACAAGGAAATACAGCAAAAAAATAACAACTTCCTGTTAGATTGCCTGCTTGTAGCTGAATTCATTCACAGGCATTACCACATAACACACAAAGTTTTTTTAAATTTACTACTTAAGCCTCCAGCAAAGCATTATAAACACTAAAATAGCAACAACATTAAGTAGTTGGGTGATTAATCAGGAAGCCACCTGACATTCCTATGCAAGCCCAAATTGTTTACAGTTTTCAAACAAGACTCTACATAAGGAGAACGTGCCTCACCCCAAAAATGTCTCTGCCACTGGGAAGGGTAATGGGAACAAGGCAGATCCACATAGAGCACACAATCCAAACCAAATTTATATGGAAGGAGAGCAGGCAGGGGAGAAGCAGGGCATTCACAACTCCTTCCACCTCATAAGTGGATGAAAATATTGGAGCAAACAACTTTGGGGCTGTTTAATATTCAGCAATATTCAGGTCCAGGGTTATCTTTCCAACTGTATGGTCAAGGTTAAAAAATTAACAGGCAAAGCTTTGGGTTTAAGACTTTGTTCCTGGTATTGATCTGCTTTTTGCCTCATCTGTCACAAATCAACAGCCAAATGTGTTGGAATTAATAAACATTTATAAGGTGCTGCAGTGGAGAGAAGCCCTGCAGACACATCCTGGGATATGGAAGATTTGAAGGGATGAGGCCTATTTGGAAAATGCTGTTGCTGTTACAAACAAAGAAGAGTTTATATGGTCAATGGAGTGGAAAATTTGCCTTGAAACTTCTGCTGACCAAAAAGTATGGAAGCAAACAGGACACCTGGCCACACATCCTTCCCTGACCCAATTCCCCATTTGCAGGATTGGTGTTAAGCAGCCTAATTTCACTGCCCAGATGGGCTTTTGCCCCTTAATTGGACCAAGAGAAAGTTCCATTTGTCCAAGATTGGAATGGAATGGAGACATAAATCCTTCTTGTACAACTGTTGGCCAGGAAGATCCAGTATCTTGAGTGGGAAATGTTGTGAGAAAACTGAGGCAACAGTTTAAATCCAAAAATAGGTTTTAAAGCATTTACATAATTGAAAATGATCCTAATTTTATGCCTTTTAAGGAAAGTCTGGAAGAGGAAATCTAGAAGAATAATTAAAGGTAGTGGGGGTTTTGTGGGGATTCTTGTCACTAAACACCCTGATGTGCAGCCCCAGGTTTTGCTGAGGCACCTCTGTGGAATTAAACCTGCAGTCTGCAGGTGTCTGTGCTGACCTGGAGGTCTTTATTAGTGCCAGAAATCAGTCCCCTCACCCACAGGTCCTGGCTGGAGCTGGGAAGGGACACAGCTCACAGCATTTTGGGGGTTCAACGAACAGATCAGAAAAAAAATCTTAAAACTGAAAGACTAAAGAAGGCACTGGAGTTATTTTAAAGAATATCAAAAGCAGGGAGAGAATTGAGGGTTTAAAGGTAACTTAAAACCTTTAACCTGATTATATGTTCCAGCTCCTGCTCTCACTTGGGAATTTAGATTGTCAAAGAATGGAGAGAAGCTGGAAAGCAGGAAAGGCACAAACAAGACTTTGTAACAAAGTGTAGAAATCTATCACTGCTCAAATTCCCTGTGCACTTAAGAGAATAAATCAAAACTGTCCCCTGGCAGTTTTAGACCCTTCAGCTACACTGTTCTCCTTTAGATCCTACCTTTCCTTTGGACCAGCCCATCTTTTCCAGCATCTTCTGGCCAAATTTGGAGTCATCGTTGCTCCAAGCGCTGTTCCGTGGATCCACAGACCACTTCTGCTTTCTCCGGGCTGCACCAGGAAGGGAAAATTCACACAGGCTTTAGTGGCATTCCCAGAGAGTTCTTGGCATTGAATCAGTCAAATTTTTGCTCTTCATTGCAAAAAAAAACCACCCCAGAACTTATATCAGACATGATAGATTTTGGGGATTAATTTTACTAAATGAAAAAACTCACCAACAACAATAAAAGCCCAGTGAAAATGTTAATTATTAATGGGAAGATGCCAAAGTGGGATTGCTGTGGAAGTTGCTGTCCCTCAGGATGGGCTGCAGTTCAGGGAAGGCTTTAAGGATTAACATTTAGGTGTGAATTCCATATTGATTCCAATTTTGTTTTACATCTGGCTTCAGCATGGAGTCTACAGAGGAGGAAATTATGAAGCTGCTTTCCCAGTTCTGGACAAAATCAATTCTCCAGGATTCCCTTTAACCAGAACCCAGAAATTTTAATATGTGGCTTCCTAACAAAAGCCAAATGAAAAATCCAATGTAAGTGATCAGAGAAAGGGAATGACAGAACAGAAAACTGTGGGATTTCAGCTTTTGGATTTCTCAAAAATGATTTATGAGGAAACTGAAAAGCTGCCAGAAATTATTGCAGGAATTAAGAGATCCAAAGAAGAATCAAAGCTCCTTTGTCCTGTGTGGATTCCTATAGAAATGACAGATTCCCAGACCCACATGTTGCCTTTCCCACCAGGAAGAGCTTCCTTGAAATCAAGGAAGAGCAGCCAGCCCAGTTAACCAGTCACTCCACGTGTGCACCTAAGCCCAGGCAGGAAGAGAACCTAAATAAACAAGACAAACAAAGAATGGGAGACAGGAAGATCACAAACTTCATTAAACACCATGGGAAATGCTGGATCAAAAATGACTTTTTAACCCAAGGCCACACAAGGCAGGGAGAAGCCAAATCCAACGAGGTGTTTTCAACGCAATCAGGAAGTCATCGTTCCCTAAAAGACAAGATTTGGGATTTGGGCCAGAGGGATTGAATATTACAGGGATGTTTGACTCATTTTTTTGCCCAGTTTTGTTTTATTTTTAAGGAACTGAGACTGTCAGAATTCAAGGTGGGGGCTTTTTTTATCTTTACTTCCGCAACTTTGAAGCTCCAAGCGGTCCCTAAACAGTTTTTAACTGGGTTAAAGGCCTGAGGGCTGTGAGGGGAATCCAACCTTTGCCTGGTTCACTTCTCTACAGGAAACAACTTATTAACCTCAGGGGCTGTGGCTGCTCCTGGGTCCCTGCAAGTGTCCAAGTCCAGGCTGGATGGGTTTGGAGCAGCCTGGGATAGTGGGAAGTGTCCCTGCCCATGGATAGGGGTGGAATGGGATGAGCTTTAAGGTCCCTTCCATCCCAAACCATCCTGGGATTCTGTGATTATTCCCACCAGGAAACCTTGAGAGCAGCAACTCCTCCAAGCCCTGCCCATGGTGCCAAAAAAAGATGGGGAACCAGCAGTGTGGTCTGTAATTTTAAACTCCCAAATAAACTGGGATTCCCTGCTGCCCCATGGAGAACCACAGGGCTCAGCCTGGAGAAAAGGAGGCTCAGGGGGGACCTTGTGGCTCTGCACAACTCCCTGACAGGAGGGGACAGCCGGGGGGGGTCAGGTTCTGCTCCCAGGGAACAGGGACAGGAGCAGAGGAAGTGGCCTCAAGTTGTGCCAGGGGAGGTTCAGACTGAACATGAGGGAAAAAATCCTTCATTAAAAAGGTGATCAGACATTGGAACAGCTGCCCAGGGCTGTGGTGGAGTCCCCATCATTGGAGGGACTTCAGAGCCCTGTGGATGTGGCACTTGGGGACATGGGGCAGTGGTGGCCTTGGCAGTGCTGGGGGATGCTTGGACTTGGTGATCTTGGAGATCGTTTCCAGCCTCAGTGACTCTGGTTCAAGGGTTCCAGCAGATCTTACATTCCCCAGCTGAGCAGCTGCCCTTCTTTTCAATCACAGCTTCAAATGTGAATTTCTGTGGTTTTTCCTGAATATTTCTCCCTATGGACAAGACTCTGAGATGTTTTACTCCCCGGAGGTTGTTGGTAACAAAGCACAAGGGCATCAAACTTGAAATTACGAGACATTTACTTTCCCAGCACTTTCAATCTAAGCATTGCAACCTTCTTAGCTACACTGTGGGATTAATCCTCATGTTTCTGCCAGGTTAACATACTCTGAATTTTAAATAGTGTGAGTTAGATGCAGGAAAAAACCCCAAACCAACTTTCTTTCATCTTTAGAGAAGTAATTAAGAAACAGCTCCAGGAACAGCTCCATGCTATCTACAGAAAACATAAAATCATCTTCCCTTTCCAAACAACAAAATCCACTAATTAGTCAATAATTTATCAGAAATGTAAATTTGTTCACTGATGTCTTTAGAGTGGGCAAGGAAACCAGGTACAAGATTCAGCTCCTAATTTAACACCAGTTTTCTGGGCTGCTTCAAAAATGATGCCACAGTGATGGAACTCTGGGAGAGCAGCACCATCCAGTGGAGAAAATCCACATTTCTTTAGTGAATCACAGAACCACTGAGGTTGGAAAATATCTCTGAGATCACCAGGTCCAAGCACCCCCCAGCACTGTCAAGGCCAGCACTGAGCCATATCCCTAAGTGCCACATCCACATGGATTTTAAATCCATCCAGAGATGGGGACCCCTCACTGCCCTGGGCAGCTGTGCCAGAGCTGGACAACTCAACTCCATCACTCAGATATTCTATGATCTGGAAAAGATCTGTTACTAATCGCTTTTCCAAGATGAATTCTATGCCTGGAGCATGTTTTTAATTATAATTTATGAAATTTCCCATCCAAGCCCCTGCTGTGTGCCAGAGATGGTCTGGGGGGGCACAGGAAGGACAAAGCTCTGGAACCAGGCTGGGAGAACTGGGGGTGCTCAACTGGAGAAAAGAAGGATCCAGGGTGACTTGAGAGTGCCTAAAAGGGCTCCAGAAGAGCTGGAGAGGGACTGGGGACAAGGGATGGAGGAACAGGACACAGGGAATGGCTGCACACTGCCAGATTGCAGGGATGGATGGGATATTGGGAAGGAATTGTTCCCTGTGAGGGAGGTGAGGCCCTGGCACAGGGTGCCCAGAGAAGCTGTGGCTGCCCCTGGATCCCTGGAAGTGTCCAAGGCCAGGCTGGATGGGGCTTGGAGCACCCTGGGATAGTGGAAGGTGTCCCTGCCCATGGCAGGGGGTGGAACTGGATGGGCTTTAAGGGCCCTTCCACTCCAAATGAGTCCATTATTGACATGTCCAATAAAAAATAATTAACAAATTCTGAAAAAATTACACTAAAGTTTGCACTGAAAATACCTTCAAGATTCCATGTGCAAATGCAGATTTGTTTCCCTAAAATCACACCTTTATTTCCCACTGTACACCATATTTGTTATTTGCATTGTCCATATTTTCTGCAGCTCAGCAAAGAAACTCACCAGACCCTGAGCTCTTGGTCAAGGGTGTTCTGTCAGAAATGGGGAGCCAAAATTCCCAATCCCCTCAGAGGCAAAACTGAAGCTCTTTGTTTCCAATATCGGGGAAATTTCAACAAAATTCACGGAATTATGGGATATCCTGAGCTGGAAGGGACCCACAAGGACCATCCAGTCCAACTCCTCAACCCTGCAGGTTGAGACACCTCAATAACCCCCCCCGGGAGCATTGTCCAAACTCTCCTGGAGCTCTGGCACCCTTGGGAATGTCACCATTCCCTGGGGAGCTGTTCCAGTGCCCCACATCCTCCTTTCCCTGATCTCCAACCCAAACCTGACACAGCCCCAGCCATTCCTGGCTCCTGTCCCTGTCCCAGGGAACAGAAATTGGAGCTGTCCCTCAGGAGAAGCTGCAGCCCCGGGGAGCTCTGAGGCTCAGAGATGGACACAGAGTTTGATTTAAGGCCTTGGACAGGGTTTAAAACTTTAGAGTAGTGAAACAGACCCAAAATAAGAATAAAGATTTGTAGTTTAAGTAGAAATATGTTTTAAGCAAGTAGATATAGGCTTCATATAAGTGAACAAATATGCTAAGCAGGATAGCAGAAAAAAATTCAAATTTAACAATAGAACTGGTTGAAGAGTTGATAAAAAGTTTCTGTAGTTATATGATAGAAATAAATGATATTTATGATATCTATAATGACAGATATTATATTTATCTTTTTCCATGGATAGAAAAAGATAAATTGGGGTAAATCATGTAAAATGTAGCAATTGGTTATGAAGATGCTAATGAATCAGAAATCAGGATAACTAGAGCTTTATAGAAGTCTTATAAAAAGCCTTATAAAACAAATCAGAAATGTGGATAATAAATGCCTTATAAAAGGCAATATAACTAGAATTATGGTTTCTGATGTGATGGGTTTGGATGTAAGAACCTCACAGTCCCACCCTTCCATGACTGATTTTGCAATAAATCATCTTTTAAACTCTTCAGTCCACCCCCTCTTTCTGCTAAGCAAGGTAGCAAAAAACAATTCAAATTTAACAATAGAGCTTGTTGTAGAGTTGATAAAAAGTAGAAGATACAGCAGGAGTTTCTGTAGTTATATGATAGAAATGACAGATATTTATGATAATGATAGATACGATATTTATCTTTTTCTATGGATAGAAAGAGAGAAATTGGGGTAAACCACGCAAAATGTAGCAATTAGCAATTGGTTATGAAGATGCTAATGAATAAGAAATCTGGAAAACTAAAGCCTTATAAAAGTCTTATAAAAAGCCTTATAAAAGAAATCAGAAATTTGGATAATAAATGCCTGATAAAAGGCATTATAACTAGAATTATAATAGCAATTAGCAATTGCCTATTATAGCATTGGCTATTGTAATATTGGCTATTATAGTAGCAACATTATAGTAGCAATTAGCAATTGGTTATGAAGATGCAAATAAACTTTGTGGAAGCAGCTGATTGGATCAGAAATCAGAAATCTGGACAATAAATGCCTTATAAAAGGCATCATAACTAGAATTATGGTTTCTGATGTCATGGATTTGGATACAACAACCTCACAGTCCCACCCTTCCATGACTGATTTTGCAATAAATCGTATTTTAAACTCTTCAGTCCACCCCCTCTTTCTGCACTTGGTCCCCTCCTGAACAAACCCAGTGTGCTTGGTCACTGCTCATTTGGTCCCTCCAGACCCTTCCCCACCTCCAAATCCTCCTCTGGAGAGTCCCCAGAAGCTGGAGATTGGCACAGGGTGAGCTCAGCTCCAGCTCTGCCCCAGAAATGACACAAGAACAAAACCCAAAAGCCACATCTGGCCCTGCCATATCCCCACAGTGTCCCCAGCACCACACCTGGCCCTGCCACATCTCCTGGGTGTCCCCAGCACCAACGTCCAAACCTGTCACATCCCCTAGCTGTCTCCTGCACCCACACCTGGCCCTGCCGTGTCCCCTCAGTGTCCCCAGCACCTACACCCAGCTCTGCCACCTCCCCTGAGTGTCCCCAGCACCCACACCCGGCCCTGCCACATCCCCTCAGTGTCACCAGCATCTGGCTCTGACACATCTCCTGGGTGTCCCCAGCACCCACATCCAGCCCTGCCATGTCCCCTCAATATCCCCAGCACTGACACCCGGTCCTGCCATGTCCCATGGGCGTCTCCAGCACCCACACCTGGCTCTGTCACCTCCCTTGGGTGTCCCCAGCACCCAACACACAGCTCTGCCACCTCCACTCAGTGTCCCCAGCACCCACACCTGGCCCTGCCATGTCCCCTGGGTGTCCCCAGCACCCACATCCCCATGCTGGAGGTGTCTCCCCTCAAACACACGGCCAGAGATGGCCCCAAGCACTGACAGGACGAGCTGTCCCTAAAGGTGTCCAAGGGACATTCCCACTGCTCCTGCCCTGCCTGGGACACACAGACCCCACAAAGAACCCCCTGCACCCCCAGTTCTGCACCAATGTCCCCCTGGAACCCTTTTTGCACCCCCTCATCCTCCAGGCCCCACCTTTTCCTTACCCTAGGACCCTGTGGATGCCCCTTCCTGCCTTTCCAGCCCCCAGATCCTCCATTTCCCACCCCCAGGGACCCCTGGAGCTCCTCCTCTGCCTCAGCCCCTCCAGCCCCCCTTTTCCTATGGGATCCCCCACACTCCCATCCCGCCTTTCTCAGACCCCAATCTGGAGCTCTGGAGCGCCTCCTCTGCCTCAGCCCCCCAGCCCCCCTTTTGCTCGGCCCTGGGATCCCCCACACTCCCATCCCGCCTTTCTCAGACCCCAATCCCCTCGTTCTCCAACATCGAGGACCTCCTGAGCCCCTTTTGCCACCCCAGACTGGGTCACCCAGCCCCAGACCCCTCCGATTTCCCACCCCGAGCCCCTCTGAACGCCCATTCCCGCCTTTCTTCAACACCGGGAGCTCCTGAACCACTTCCCCGCCATCCCGGGTTCTCCCCTCGCCATGACGCCATTCCCCTGACACAGGGAATCCAATTTCCCGGACAGAGAGAGCCCTCATTCCACCTCTCCCAGTCCCTGCACGCTCCTTGCATTAACTCCGGAACCCCCCGAACCCCTTTATCCGGCCCTGGGACACCCCCGCAGCCATCGGGAGGGGCAGCGCGGCCCGGAGCCCTCAGGCAGGGCTGTGGGGAGGGGCTGAGGCCGCTCCCGGGGCACCGGCTCGTCCCCATTCCCGCTGCATTCCCGCCGGGATGGGCACTCACGCTCTGCCAGCATCGCCATCTTGGGGGCCTTTCTCTGTGCAGGGGACTTTGGTGACTACCGGCGCATAAAAAGGGCGGCGTGAGTAGCGCCTGATTTTAAAAAAAAATTAAAACAGGAGAGCGCGGAGGCCGCCAAAGTGAAAATTAGAAAAAAAAAGGAACATAAAGTTTGCAAATTTGCTACAATTCTAATGGTGAAAAATGCGTATTATATGATTGGCTTTTCGCAAATATTAAAATTAATATTATATGTGTTATGTTGGACAGTTATGCTGGATGATTTTTTTAAAATAGTGTGTTAAATACAGTTTTAGGTTATAGCATAATGTTAAAACAGAAACTATATATGTGAGATATTTTTTTAAGAAAGGAATGAGGTACTCATACCAGATAGCACCCACAGGACACTTAAATCTTTCAGAGAAAGAGAATTTATTGCTCTATTATCAGAAGAAATGAACTTCTTCCCACCTCGCTCAGCCCTGAAAACACCATCAGGATTAAGAGGAAGAAGTTGAGGATGACCAGACAGAATCCTGTGTTTGAAAGGAATTTATGCATCATGTAGGAAGTGTACGAATATGCAACAGGCTGTTGTTTTTAAGGGTCAATCCTCTGTTAATGTGTGTCCTTTTTCAGGCTTATTTTTCACAGAAAAAGGTACCTGGACATCCATAACTCTTTGTTTCTATTGTCTCATATTGTCCTAATCCAAATTGTCCAAATTATTATTACTCTAATTATATTACTATTTTTATAACCATTTTATTACTATGAAACTTTAAAAATTTTAAAAACAAGTGATTGGTATTTTTCACATAACAAATGTCTCAAAATGCATCTTGGCTGTTTCCAAGCCAGGGGAAGGGGATGAGCAGCAGTCGCTGTCTGTGGTTGGAAATACGGTGCAGGGTGAATATTCCAGGGAATTTCAGGTGCAGATGAACCTGGAGTTCCCCAAATTTCACAGTCATGGGAGGCAATTGGGGATGAATACACAGAGGCATCTTGAGAAACATCCCCTTCCTGCCTTTCTGTGAAATGCGTATGTGGTGGGGAGAAAAAATATTTTTTTCATTTTTGCCACAAATGTATTTGAGGAGGGAAGCAGCCCCTCTGATGAGTTCTGAATCAAAGCACTTCTGTACAGGAATCTTTTTTTTTTTGTAGTTATATTCTTGAGTCCTTGGTCTTTCATATTTTCTGACTTTTAGTGTGAAAAATGTCTATTTTATGATTGGCTTTTCTCAAATATTAAAATGAATATTGTATGTGTTATATTAGAAAGTTATGCTATATTAATTCTCTTAAGTAGTGTGGTAAATATAGTTTTAGGTTATAACATAAAGTTAAAATATAAACGATGCTATGTTAGATATTTTTTAAAAGAAAGGACTTGCAGCGAGATAGCAGCCACAGGACACCTAAATCTTTCAGAGAAAGAGAATTTATTGCTCTATTATCAGAAGAAATGAACTTCTTCCTGCCTCGCTCAGCCCTGAAGATACCGTCAGGATTAAGAGGAAGAAGTTGACACTGACCAGACAGAAGCCTGTGTTTGAATGGAATTTATGCATCATGTATGAGATGTATGAATATGCAAAAGGTTATTGTTTTTAAGGGTTAATCCTTTGTTAATGTGTGTCCTTTTTTGGGCTTATTTTGCCCAGAAAAAGGTACCTGAAAGTCTTTAACTGTAGCCTTTCTTTTTATTGTCTCGTATTGTCCTAATCCAAATTGTTCAAATTATTATTACTCTAATTATATTGCTATTTTTATAACCATTTTATTACTATTAAACTTCTAAAATTTTAAAAACAAGTGATTGGTGTTTTTCTCAAGGGAGATGCTCCAGGGCCTACCCTATCCTTGTTGCTGGGCCTGCTCTGGGAGCTCCGTGTCTCTCCTGCCCTGAGGAGGCCAGAGCTGGACACAGCACCTCAGATGCACCTCACAGGGCTGCGCAGAGGGGCAGGATCACTCCTGACCTGCTGGAAATGCTCTTCTTGGTGCACTCCTGGATCACTTTGGTCTTCTTTGCCCTCTGGGCACTGCTGGTCAAGGACACCTTCCACTATCCCAGCTTGTTCCAACCTGGCCTTGGACACTTCCAGGTAACCAGGGTCAGCCACTCCTTCTCTGGACAACCTGTGCCAGGGCCTCACCACTCTCACAGCCAGGAATTCCTTCCCAATATCCCATCTATCCCTGCCCTCTGGTAGTAGGAAGCCATTCCCTGTGTCCTGTCCCTCTATGCCTTGTCCCCAGTCCTTCTCCAGCTCTCCTTCAGGTACTAGGAGGCCACAGTTAGGTCACCCCAAAGCTTCTGTTCTCCAGGCTGAACAAGCCAAATTCCCTCAGCCTTTCCTCACAGAGAGAATCAGGACAGATTTCCCACTGCTCTTTCTCCATCCATCCACCCATCTGGATGGCAGCTGGGTTTCAGCTCCCCAGCTCTGCTTTTCCCACTGCTTTGCCGCTGTGCCTTTGGATTTATGTTACAGTTCCCTGTTTGCTTTGGGAACACTGTGCAAGCCAGTTTTTGCAAGATTTTTTGTCTTTTCTTCATAGACAAAGCAAACAAACATTTGTATCTGTGTCTGTTCCTCTCAAAGACCCCTTCTGTCTTTCAGCAAAGTTGTGGTGGAGCTTGATCCTGGCAAATATCTAACTTTATAATTAGCCTGGTGATTTATTTTTAATAGTTCATATTCAGGTCCTATTAAACTGGCTGCTCTGGCTGCCCCACTTCCTCCTTTGAACAAGAGTATTGAACTGGTCCTTTTATACTTTTCTGAGGCCATATCCCACTGCCAGGAATCCTCACAGGGTTTGCTCTCCCTAGACTTTATTGCCATTTATTGCCAGTTCTCTGCACTTTCAGGTCACATTCATCAGGCTCGACTGATGTGAAAACAAATAAATACTGCACACACCTTCACTTTGTGGCAGAGAGATATTTTCCTCTTCAAAAGTTTCACTTAACACTTTTCTCCAGGAGGAAATCCTTGGAGATCAGAATCAACCATAGAAGAGCCCTTTTTCTGTGTTCATAGGTTGGAAAAGGCCTCCAAGATCACTGAGTCCAACCTGTGACTGATCCCCACTTTGTCATCAGCCCAGAGCACTGAGTGCCACGTCCAGACCTTCCTCGGACACCTCCAGGGATGGGGACTCCAAACCTCCCTGAGCAGTCCCTCCAATGCCTTACCACCCTCCCTTTCCATGGAGAAATCCCTCCTGACGTGCAACCTGAACTGAAATAGCAGTCTCTTTGAGTTAGGTTTTATAAGCTTTTGGAGATTTGTTTCACATTTAAGATAGCTTAGCTACTTTAGAAGGCATAAAATTAATAGGATGGCTTTTGTGGTAGTGTTGGAAACAAAAAGGTTTTAGTAAAAGGCAAAATAACAAACTCTTTACAGAGAAAAACCAATAGGTGCAAGAGGCCCTCTTGCCCCTAGTAAAACACCTCACAAAAGTGATTTTAATTTCTTTAAAAGTGATTAATTTCTTTATTCTTTTCTTTTTTTTCTAGTAAATTGCCTAGGTGAGACTTTTTGGCTTCTGTCCAATTAGCTATTCTTAATTTTGAGATGAAGTCCACCAAGTCCTACGAGAAGTCTTTTTCACCTCATTGAGGAGAGAAAATTTTAGGCTTATTTCCTTTTTAAGGGGACAAAGCATGGTTTTGTCACTCCATCAACAAGGGGCACATTCCTGTACTGAACCTCCCTGGCACAGCTTGAGGCCATTTCCTCTCATCCCGTGCCTGTTCCTGGGAGCAGAGTCCGAACCCCCTGCTTAGAGTGAAAGTGCTGGGAAAGTAAATGTCTCTTAATTTCAAGAAATAATTGTGTTTGCTGCTCTTGTGCTTTGTTATCAACAACCTCCTGGGAGTAAAACATCTCAGGGACTTCTCCACAGGGAGAAATACTCAGGAAAAACCATAGAAATTCACTTTCGAAGCTGTGATTGAAAAGAAGGGCAGCTGCTCAGCTGGGGAATGTCAGATCTGCTGGAACCCTTGAACCAGAGTCACTGAGGCTGGAAAAGATCTCCAAGACCACCAAGTCCAGGCATCCCCCATTACTTGGGGACATGGCTACCACTGCCCCATGTCCCCAAGTGCCACATCCACAGGGCTCTGAAGTCCCTCCAGGGATGGGGACTCCACCACTGCCCTAAGCAGCTGTTCCAATGTCTGATCACCTTTTTCATGAAGGATTTTTTCCCTCATGTTCAGTCTGAACCTCCCCTGGCAGAACTTGAGGCCACTTCCTCTGCTCCTGTCCCTGTTCCCTGGGAGCAGAACCTGACCCCCCTGGCTGTCCCCTCCTGTCAGGAGTTGTGCAGAGCCACAAGGTCCCCTCTGAGCCTCCTTTTCTCCAGGCTGAGCCCCTTTCCCAGCTCCCTCAGCCCCTCCTGGTGCTCCAGCCCCTTCCCCAGCTCTGCGTCACTCTCATCTGCTTTCCAGTGCTCACAGGTCACTCACCAGCATCTTCACAGAATCACTCAGGTTGGAAAAAAACTTTAAAATCCAACCATCCCCCAGCACTGCCAAGGCCACCACTGCCCCATGTCCCCAAGGGCCACATCCACATGGATTTTAAATCTCCTCAGGGATGGGAGGAGCAGTGCCTGGGCAGCCTGTTCCAATGTTTGACCACCCTTTCAGTGAAGAAATTTTCCCTCATATCCAATCTAAACCTCCTCTGGCACAACTTGAGGCCATTTCCTTGTCCTTTGAGGGAGTTTTAGGAAGTCTCCTTGTCCTCTTCCACCACCACCCAGGCACTCTCTGTAGTGGTCACTCTTTGCTGTCATCTGGATCTGAAATAAAAGAATTTATCCCTCCCTTATCCTTCTACCTGTGTTCCCTGATCCAAGTTCCCTTCCTGGCAGCAGCAGCCATTTCCGTGAATTATACCTCTAAGATCTTTTTTACATCAATGAAATTGTACTGTGTGTCGGGTGTTTGGATGGTCACTTGTGTGATCCACTTCACACCAGCCAAATTCTGCTCTGGTTTTAGTTTTGGCGAGGTTTAGGTCTCCTGGCTGAAAGCTGAGTGCTGTATTTGATCGCTCCAATAGGGAGCAGCATTCCCCACGTTTGGAACAGTTTCACTGTGGTATAAAGACATCACTGGAGGTGGAAAATGTGAAGTAATTTCTGTTAAAGGATGCCTGGAGGTTGAGATTTTTTTCTCTTGTTTGGTTTTGAAACTTAATATTTGGCTGCATCAGAGCACTTCTGCCTCCAGAGCTCTCACTCCTGGCTGGCAAAGAATCTCGACTGCAAACACAAAGGAGGTCGTACTTGATTTAATTATTATTTAATATTTGCTTAATGGGAAGCTTGAGGTCAAGGTCCAAATTATCTGACACGGCTCTTGCAAATTAGGAGTTTATAAAACAATTAAGTCCACGAATATGCATAGGGGCAGTGAAATTAGGCAGAGAAAAGATTCCATCCAGGGGCAATGTGTGTTTCCCAATTACATTCCTGACTAAAAGCTGATGTCACAGGAAAGAAAAATATATGAATGTTTGAATATATATTTTTTGTTATGGGTTATTCTAGCCCTCTGAGAAAATAGCCTAAAATCCTGTTTTCAGTGTGCTTGGGGAGGTTGAGATGTAGCTCTGCTCTGGAAAATAAAAGGATAAAGATGCCTGGTGGGCATTCCATTTGGAGCTCTTCCTTGGAAAGAGCTGTTTCCCTAGAGCCAGCCCCGCAGGGATCACCCAGGGCTTGGAGTCTGAGCAGGGAATTTTCCTCCCAGCACGTCCTTACCCATTGCTGTCAGCTCCAGAGTCCCTTCAGGCTTTGGGGAATTCCTTTGGTGCTGCTCCCAGGTTGGACTGGGGTCACAGGGAAAGATCCAGCTGGGATGAAGAATCAGCAACATGGGAATTGAAACAACAGGAAAGTGAAGGAGGGCTGGAAGCACTTCTGAGCCTGATACTCACCTTGCCCTTTCTACCTGGGGCAGACCTTTGGGAGGAGAGAATTACATTTCCCAGAGCTCTGTGCCCTGCAGAAGGGCCCCATTCCAATGCCCCATAAACCAGGGAGGTGTGAGGAGGGAGAGGTGGTCAGGAAAGGAGAAGTGGGGAGGAAAAGGAGGAAGAAGAGTCCCTTCAGGCTTTAGGGGATTCCTTTGGTGCGACTCCCAGGATGAGTTGGGGTCGCAGGGGAAGATCCAGCTGGGATGAAGAATCAGCAATATGGGAATTGAAACAGCAGGAAAGTAGAGAGGGGTTGGAAGCACTTCTGAGCCTGATGCTCAACCTTTTCCACCTGGGGGAGACCCTTCGGAGGAGAGAATTACATTTCCCAGAGCTCTGTGTCCTGAAGAAGGGCCCCATTCCAATGCCCCATAAACCAGGGAGGTGTGAGGAGGGAGAGGCGACCAGGAAAAGAAAAGTGGGGGAAAAAGGAGGAGGAAAGCCAGGAAAGAAATAGGATGTGAGTCCAGACTGTGCAACGAGTCCTTTGTGAGGCAAATCAGCCTCTGATATGAGGAGAGAGAGGTGGCCAGGAAAAGAAAAGTGGGGGGGAAAGGGAGGAGGAAGAGTCCCTTCAGGCTTTAGGGGATTCCTTTGGTGCCGCTCACAGGATGAGTTGGGGTCATAAGGGAAGATCCAGCTGGGATGAAGAGTTAGCAACATGGGAATTGAAACAGCAGGAAAGTGGAGAGGGGTTGGGAGCACTTCTGAGCCTGATACTCACCTTGCCAACCCTTTTCCACCTGGAGGAGATATCTCCCCTTGGAAGGAGATAATTACATTTCCCAGAGCTCTGTACCCTGCATAAAGGCCTCATTCCAATGCCCCATTCTTACTATGATATTTCCTGAAAAATCCCTTCGCCAGGATTTTTTCTCCTGGCAAGCTGGGAAGCTTCAGCCTCTCCATGTTTTACTGGTTTGGAATGTGATTTGGAGAAGGGTTTATTCAGCATGTGAATTGTTTTAACTTAATGACCAATCAAAGTTGGCTGTGCTGGACTTTCTGAGGAGTCACAGGTTTTTTTATTATTCATTCTTTTCTAGCCTTCTGGTGTATCCCTTTTCTCTGTTTCTTTAGTATAGTTTTAGTATAGCATTCTTAATATAATATATAAAAATCATATCTATAAAATATAATAATAATAATAATAATAATAATAATAATAATAATAATAATAATAATAATAATTTTTTTAACATAAATCAGCCTTCTGAAGAACATGGAATCAGATTCCTCATCTCTTCCCTCATCCTGAGGATCTCCAAACACCACAACCAGGGAGATGTGAGGAGGGGAGAGGCGACCAGGAAAAGTGGGGGAAAAGGAGGAGGAAAGCCAGGAAAGAAATAGGATGTGAGTCCCGGCTGTGCAACAAGTCCTTTTGTGAAGCAAATCAGCCTCTGTTGTGCGATAAATGGCCTGAGGCCAGGCTGGAAATGCTTATTGAGGGAGTCCTGGGAGAGGTGTGATGGAAGCACAAGGGACAAGGACTGCCTGGAGACCTTAAAACGACAAGACAGCTTTGATTTCGGACACTGATTCGAGGGAGCACACGGATTAGAGGTGAGCTCTGGTGGGAGAAGCCGCCCATCAAGCGCCAGGCAGGGAGCAGGAGATTAACAACGTGTGACCCACGGAGCAAAGGATGTCACAACGAGTGCCCACAGCCAGGAGACACGAGGGGTTCAAGGAACAGCTACTGGGGCACTGAGGAGCATGAACAGGCTCAGGGAGAGGGGATGCTGTTCCTGGAAGTGCTGCCAGCGCAGAGCTGGGCAGTGGCTGGCTGGGAACGCTGGAGGGATTGTGGTGAAAGAGGCAGCAGAGAGGAATTCTGATGATTTTTCTTCTGTTTCATAAGTGCAGTGTGATGGTGTTCACAGGGGTTCTTGGATAAGGTAAGAGACGAAGATCTGACTCCATGGTTCAGAAGGCTTGATTTATTATTTTCTGATATATATTACATTAAAACTATACTAAAAGAATAGAAGAAAAGGTTTCATCAGAAGGCTGGCTAAGAATAGAATAGCAAGGAATGATAACAAAAGCTTCTGTCTTGGACAGAGAGTCCAAGCTAGCTGACTGTAATTGGCTATTAATTAGAAACATCTCTATGAGACCAATCACAGATCCACCTGTTGCATTCCACAGTAGCAGATAAGCAATGTTTACATTTTGCTCCTGAGGTCTCTCAGCTTCTCAGGAGGAAAAATCCTAAGGAAAGGATTTTTTCATAAAAGATGTCTGTGACAGTGCAGTGTGTTTATATTCTTATGATTGCTCTTGTTGTTTCATCAGCCTGGGCTTTATGGGATCATGGAAACATGGGGTGGTTTGGATTGGAAGGGATCTTACAGCTCATCCTATTCCTTCTCCTGCTATGGGCAGAGACATGTTCCACTGTCCCAGGTTGCTCCAAGCCCCATCCAACCTGGCCTTGTTCTCACCTTGATGCAGGTGAGGAGGTGAAAAGCCCATAAGAAGCATTGGCAGGAGACTGAAGGCTTTGAAGATTTCTTGTTTTCAGTTTTTACAGTGAGATCTGGAGTGAATTTAATGGTGAGGGTTTGGGAGTAGAAGAAAATTGATGTATCCACTTGGAGGTTTGTGACTCAGGGAAAGGTCAGCCTGGAAATTGTGAGAACTGTTGTGTAACAGCCTTTGAATCAGTAATGATCATACTGGGAGGAAGGGTGGTGGAGTTCAGGGAATTGTGGAGGAGCCACTTTGCCTCCAGTCCCTGGGAAAACCCTGCAGAAGTTCTTCCATAAATGGTTCGATATTTGTGCACTGGAGAACAGCAGAGTGTTGAAAAACACCTGAATAATTCACTGGGGACCATCCTCCATAAACCAACCCAATTTTTGTCGCTGACCATGATAATGCTGGTTTTGGTGACTAAGGGTCAAAAGGAAGCAAAACGTTTCATGTGGGCACCAGCTGAGTTGGGAAAATGGGAATGACCAAAAGGCACCAACACTGGAGGGAAATAAAAAAGGAGGAAGGAGTAAAGCTTGAAAATAACAAGTGAAATGAAAACCTTTAGTAGAAAAAACTGATGCAAAAGAACAAATTCCTTTCTGGACTCATTACTTGTGATGGAAGAGGATAATTGCTCCCAGTCTTGGAGATGAAAAAGCCCCTGTTCTTGGAGATGAAAACACCACTGTTGTGGTGTTGTGAGGGTCCCCAGGGTGAGGTGAGAGATGAGGATTTTACTCCAAGTTCTCAGAAGGCTGATATTATATTATATTATATTATATTATATTATATTATATTATATTATATTATATTATATTATATTATATTATATTATATTATATTATATTATATTATATTATATTCTAAAACTATACTATAGAAAGAGAATGGAGACATCAGAAGGCTTAACAAGAATAATAATAAAAACCTGTGACAGACCATAGTCCTGACACAGCTGGACTGGGATTGCTTATTAAGCTAAAACAATTCACATGCTGGGTAAACAATTCTCCAAATCATATTCCAGAGGAGCAAAACATGGAGAAGCTGAGGCTTCTCATCTTCCCAGGAGAAGAAATCCTGGAGAAGGGATTTTTCATAAAATATCACTGTGACACCCCAGAACTGTAACAATGTGCCCATATCTGGCCACTGCACTTCAGGAAATCAGGGATGAGCCAGGGATGGAGCAGACAGGAGAGAAAGGGACACAAGCAGATGATTGAGAAAGATGGTCTGGGGAAGAACTTGGATGAACTGGACTTCTTTGATCAAGAAATGAAAATCACACAGGTGTAGGAACCCAGGACATCCCTCTGGCTGTCCTGAGCAGCCAAGACCCCTGCCAGGGGTCTCAGAGACCCTGGCACACAGCCCAAGACACCTGTGGTTTGATTATGACCCATGGAGAAAGTTACCAACCTTAGATGAAGATCTGCAAGCCACGACAATTTAAGTAGAATGACCGTGAATTTATCACAAGGTGAAAAAGGAGATTTTTTGTTTTTAGAATGGGGTTCAGGGGGGCAAGATGGAGGGATCTGGGCGTGTCCAGCCTTCCTCCTTCTTCTTCTTGGCCTCCATCTTCTGCTGTGATGTTGGCACTTTTGGATTGGTTTAGAGTAGAAGTTCACTGTCTACAATAGGTGATAGGTATTGGAAAGTAATTGTAAACATTGTATATGTAATTTTTAATATAAAGACATAACACCACCCCAGTGGTGGGCAGAGTGCCTGGACTGTCTTGCTGAATAGACCTCAGCTGGACAGGAGAAAAAAATTTATAGATAAGATACAATAAACAACTTTGAGACTGAGAACTGAAGAGCTCTGACTCCTTCTTCGAGTGCCAGGCTGGGAAAAGAGACTTTGGAACTCATCTTGGGGTCACTGTGACCAGTGAGAGGCCCCGAGACACACAGGAGCTCCAGCAGTGCAGGCTGCTAGGAATGGATGGGTTTCCTTGTGCCCTGGCACCTGGACAAGCAGGACCCAACATAACTGGGCATGTTGGACAGCAGGCAGGGTACAGAACACCTGGGAATGGCCAAGGGGTGCTGGGAGTGTCTTTTTGATGGTCACATTTGTCATGGATGCACTGTTTCACCTGAGCACAGAATGGGGAAGGGAGATAGGTGGCTGCCCAAAGGCTCCTCCAGCTCTCCAGATTTTATCACTTTGTGAGTTAATTCAGGAAGCCCTCTGAGAAGGCATCTTCCCTCAGGCCTGATGCAATGGCTTAACCACAAAACCAACCCTGTGGTAATTGCTCCTCTGTAAAGTGCAGCTCACTCTGCAAAATAAAGTGTCCCATTTAATCCCATGAAGCACTCACTTGCTTTGCTCTGAGATGGGAAAGGAAGGAAAAAAAAAATATTTCCTGCAGATGCTGGTTCAGATTTCAAAATTAATCCCTTTCCACCACCATTGTGTTCTTTTTCTGGGAAGCAACCAGGCAGCAAATTTCATTTGCACAAGACATTTGTTGCCAGAGGTTTGAGTGTTATTTACCACACATGTGAGATAAGAAGAAAATGGCACTTTTGTAGAGACAGGAATCATGGTCATGAAGCACAAAAAGAAATTTTGAGCAGCACAAAAGCAATGCCAATGCTCACTTCAACAGAACCCACAAAAATATCAGGAAGAAACTGGTAAAATAAAACAAACCATCCCTGCCCCAGATATCTTTCTTTTTTTTTTTTTATTTGCAGACAGTTGCAAGGAAAGTTCATTGCTTTCCACAAGGAGGAGGAAATGCCAGGCCCAGCAGAGCGTGTTTGATATATTATTCATAAGGAATTATGTGCTGAAGACTTGTCAGGATCCAGCACAGCAAACAGAGGTCAGCAGTGAAGAAAGCAAATAGACCTGCAACGGGTTTTAAAGGGTTTTAATGCAGCCAATTTCCAGCCCCTTTTATTCATTAGCCCTGGTTGTCTGGGATGTTCTTGTGGCAGGATGGAGGTTCTTTCTGAAGGTTTCAGAACCAGCACTGCTCACAGTCCCAGCAGGGCTCAGCTTTGTAAACACAGCAAATTAGATTTAGGGCTTTTGAACAGAAATAAAGAGGGAAACCCACAAGGACATTGCTCACTTTTCAAAGTGGAGCTGCACTTTCAAGGCTGACCCAGTACTGTCATTCTGGGGCTGTTTGAGCAACCACTGGAAAATAAAAGAGCACTAAAAATAGCCAAGATGGGCTCATTAGCTCTTTAATTACACATTGGTTTTCTTGTCTCTCATTACGCTTTGTCCTGTGAGCTCCCCATTGACAGTGACTGGGGAATGCCAGGTCTGGGGACATCACTGTCATTCACTGCCAGCCCAGGTCCCTGTCCTTACCTTTTCCACACATTGGAAGAACAGGATTCCCTCATGAAGCCCATGGAAGCATCACAAGCATCAAGGAATGATGGTGGGAGACTTGGAACTGTTCATAATAGGGAAGAGAAACCTTCAGAGAGACCTCAAAGCTCCTTCCAGTGCCTAAAGGGGCTCCAAGAAGCTGAGGAGGGAATTGGGACAAGGGATGGAGGGACAGGACACAGGGAATGGCTTCCCACAGCCAGAGGGCAGGGATGGATGGGATATTGGGAATTAGGAATTCTCCCCTGTAAAGCAGGAGCTGAGCTGGAGCTTCCCTTTGCTCACCCATCGTGGGGTCAACGAGGCAGGGAATTTATTGTGGCACACTTATCCATCCCACAGACACTTCCAAATCCACAGCTAAAGGAAGCAGCAGCACTACCAGTGCCTGTAAATACCACTGTTTGTTTAAGGTTCTCTGGAGCTCTTGGAAAAGTGCTCAGCTTGGGAAGAAAATCTCCACTTTACTGCAGCACTCTGGTCCTGGCTTGTTCTAGAGAGAGAGAAATTCACAAACAGGTGAGATGCACATGCACATGTGGTCAGAGGTTTTGTAAGGCCAGAGGTTTTGTAAGGCCAGAGGTTTTGTAAGTTGCAGGCAGAGAACTGGAAAAATCAATTTAATCTATTTAGGGGTTCCCCTAACAAACCCTGGAGCAGTGTCCCCTTTACTGCTGACACAAGGCAGGACACTGCCACCCACACCAGTCCTGCTGAATCATATCCAACCCCTTCTTCACCTCCACTTGGGAATGCTCAGGTCCCACCCACAGAACCTCCCCAGTGTCCTTTTATCCAGCCAGAAGAAAGCTGCTCCTGCTGTCTCACCCCACATTTCTTTTGAACCATTTCTTGCTCCTTTTCAACCCAGTTCTTTGTCCTGAATATTTTGTTTTCTAGTCTCAGCATGCAGTTTGGGTGTGGCCATGCTGACCCACTCCATGAGTTTTCCTACAAAATCAAACACTGGCAAAGTTTCCAGGAAATTCCCACTGAATATCTGCCCTAGGTGGAGGCAGCTGCTACCTACCTTGTGCTGTAACATGGCAGGAGTTCTCTCCTCAGGCAGGTGAGGGACAGCATAAAAACCAGCCAGTTTGTGGGCTATGCTGCAGTTGTCCTCTCCAGAAATTATTCATTAGCAGCAAAACAGGGAAAATTATTAGGAAAAGTGCTAAAATGGCAGCTGGCAGATTGATGGAAGGGAACAGGGAGCCTGTTTTGCCAGAAAGTTGTCCTGGGATGGGTGTTAGCAGGAGAAAAGTAATTTGCTGTGTGAAGTAATTTCTTCACTTTTTTTTTCCTCCCTCAGATGGGAAAAAGATGTTTTTTCCAGGATTGCTGCTCTGCTCTGGTCCTGGTGCTGGTTGAAATCCCTTGGAATTCCTCCCTTGGAATTTATTTCTGCCTCCCTTCCCACTCTTAAGGAATTCCTGGCTGTTTCTGTCTTCCCTCAGGTTCCTTCTCAGCTTCTCCCACTGTTCCAGGACCTCTTCAGCCGCATCCCTATGTTCTACTCCTCTTCTCTCCCTTTTCCTCCACGTCCCAGCCTCAAAGACCCCATTGCAAGAGCATTTGGATATGTTTGTACCCCAGAGTTGCCATTTTACGTGGAAAAGTGCAGGAATCTCAATACTCCTGACACATCTGGGGAGTCAAGGGCATGGAGGGGTAAGAATTTTTAAATTCAGGGCTCATCCCTCAGCCTCTCCTGGTGCTCCAGATCCTTCCTCAGTTCCATTCCCTTCCCGGCACGTGCTCCAGCCCCTCAATGTTTTCCTTGTTGGGAGGGTCCCAAAGCTGTCCCCAGCACTGGAGGTGCCCCAGCAGTGCCAGCACAGAGGACAGCACTGCCCTGGCCCTGCTGCCATCCCAGAGCTGGCACAGCCCAGGTGCCATTGGCCTCCTGCTCACCTGGGCACACCTGGCTCATGCCAGCAGCACCCCCAGGGCCTTTCCCAGCTTTCCAACCACTGTGCTCCAGTCTGTGTTTGTTGTGACATCCCCAGAGAGGGAAATTTGAGTCAGAATAAAGGACACTGTGTGCAGTGAGTGCCCACACTCACCTGGTTTTCTTCCAGATGCCTCTCCATAACCCATGAGCTCTCTTCTCTGATGGCTCTCAGGTGTGACACTGAGGCTGCACAGCTTCCCAGCCCTTCCTCCTTCCTTTCCCACTCAATATCTCCCAGCTCTGCCTTCCAGCCAAGCTTTGGTGTGTCCTGAAATCCAGATCCTGCCCAGAGAATCTGGGAAGCACAAAGATGTTTGGTTTGAGCTCTTGTTGTGTATGAAACACCTCCTTTCCTACTTTGTATTCTTTGATATGCAATGAAATACTGGACCTTCACAGCTGTGGGGTCCTGCCTGCTGCAAACTGGGAGAGTTGTGGTACAAAAAGTTCTTTTGGGGAGTTTTTGAAGATGAAACTGGTAACTTTTGGGGAAAATCCCCAAGATTTTGGGACATTGCTGTACCAGAAGTCCTTTTTCCCAGTCACCTCCTAGGATCAGGTATTTTGCAATGGAACTGGTACCAAACTGGCAAATTTGAGGAGAAAATTTCCTGGAGTCTGTACCAGACATTCATTCTGCTTTGAAATATAGGGATGGAGCAATTTTGGGTCCATATTTCCACTGCCACAAAAACCTCCACCAGAGGGAAGAGAACAGCAGTTTCTTGAGGGGAGCAGCTTTGTACTTCAGTCATGGAGAATATGATCTGCTTTTTCTGAAAACACCCAAAACCTGCCACTAGAAATCAGCACCCAGTGGGCTCTGCAATGAATGTCCTCCCTCCCTTGTTGTTGTGTGCTTTGGTCCTCACTACTTGTATCTAAAGCAAAAAAATAAACCAGTGCTGGTTTCCAAACACTCCTGAGCAGATTTGGACCAGGTCACCTGGAAATGTCCCAAATAATCCTTGGACTTGCCTCAGGAGTTGGAACAGACCATTCCCAATGGTGGTTTGGATGTGACCCCTCCCCTCCTCTGGAGTTTTGGGGGCATGGACCTGGCCAGAGGTGCCTCAGATCCCAGGATGGAATCAGCATTTCCCTCGTGGTCACAAAAGGATTTGCGCTTCACATGATACCAACTTCCAGCACCTCTGCAGTAGGTTCCTGTCCTCACAAGCAGCATGTCCTGGGTGCCCATGGACAGGAGTTACCAGGACATGGCAGAGCCAGGTGTGAGGGAGGACAGCTTCCACACATTGCTTAATATGTGGGTTTTCCCTATGGAGTGATGGACTGAGGAGTCAGTTATCATCAAATGTGTATTTAGGTTCAGGAGTGGGCTGGGAGAAGGACCCAACAGGAGGCACCAACTGAGGCTGGAAAACTGGAGCAGAAAATCAAGGAATGGTTTGCTTTGGAAGGAACTATAAAGATTTTCTTGTTCCACCCTCCTACCATGGGCAGGGACACCTTCCACTGTTCCAGGTTGATCCAAGCCCCATCCAACCTGGCCTTGGACACTTTCAGGGATCCAGGGGCAGCCACAGCTGCTCTGGGCACCCTGTGCCAGGGCCTCCCCACCCTCACAGGGAACAATTCCTTCCCAATATCCCATCTAACCTAAATCTCTCCTCTTTTAGTTTACAACCATTCCTGTTTGTCCCACCACCATCTATCTGTGTAATAAGTTGTTCTTCCTCTTTTTTACAAGCTCCCTTTAATTACCACAGTGGAGTTGCCCTGGATCCTTCTCCTCTCCAGGTGAACCCTCCGAGCTCTCCCAGCCTGGCCCCAGAGCAGAGGGGCTCCAGCCCTTGGAGCATCTCCGTGGCCTCCTCTGGGCTCTCTCCAGCAGCTCCAGATCCTTCTGCTGTTGGAGCACAGAGCTGGGGCAGCTCTGCAGGTGAGGTCTCACCTGAGTGGGACACGGGCAGAATCTCCCCTCCCCTGCTGCCCCAGGACTTGGGGGGTTTCAGGAATGGGTCATGTCCAGCTCTCACCCACCAGCACCCCCAAACCCTTCTGCCAGGGCTGCCCTCAGTGAGTTCCTCTCCCAGTGTGTGCTGATGTGGGATTGCCCCAGGACAAAGGACAGAGAATCCAAAGCACAGCTCGTGGGGAGCAGCAGAGATGTGTCCCCCTGTGTGGGTGAGGGGTTTGTGCACCTCCCTGGGCAGGGGCTGGAGGAACAGCAGGGAACAAAAGAGAAATAGCTGAATTTGGTGTAGGAAAGGGTCAATCCTTACTTCGGGATTGAGTGAGTGGGGATGAGGAGGGCCAGGGCAAGTGTCAGACACTCAGTCCCTGTGCGAGTGGCTCTGCTGGGTCTCAGTGCAGGGACCACACCGCTGCCAGAGGATGGAAATGGGACATGTGGGGTGATGGTGGTGCCATTCCCTGTCTGGGGACTCCACAGGGTGTCACATCACCCAGAGCCAGCAGCAGGCAATTGGATTTCCAGCTGCATGTGGGAATCCTGGACTGTTCCTATGCCCAGGTCCTCTGCTCTCTCAGGAGACCTCATCCCATGGTCTGACCCAGTGCCTGTTTGGTTCTCCTGGAGCATCCTGCCCAGGACACACTTGCGCTCTGGTCTAAAAACCCCTCAGGATTGTCAAGATCTAAAATATTTCTTTTGGTTTCATAATCTCTCTGTTCAATGTGGAGTGGAAAGGAAAGAATAAGAAGACACAGCACACTGCAAACATGTTATTAAAATGAACTGTTTATATTATCTCGGTTGAGTCAATACATTATAATGTATTAAAATGGAAAGGTACAAAATTGAAATAAATACTTTCTGATTCATGTATAAATCTTTTGTCAAGATGACATTTTGTTTCTTTTTTTTTCATTTTTTTTCATCAGTACATGTTTCAATAAAACATTTAAAATGACAAAATATCATTTAAAATATGGTTCATGGAAGAAAAGGTTGAAATCAAACAACTTTTGGCTTGTTTTGGCATGAGATCTTGACACAATCTGGGTTCCCCAAAACCACGTAAATGGTGGTAAAATATAAATGCTCAAACTTATTTAAAAAAATAAACAGGCTTTACAAAACCCTCTGATCCTTGACTTAGCCACTTTTCTGTATAGTCTGCACTTACGATATATACATTCATTATTGTCCAAGGGAAGACAGCCACTGACGTTCACTTAAAGAGCTTGGTGGAGAGGCTTAACAAACATTTTTGCAGCTGACAACAATTAAACACTGGTAAAGAAACTCCTGACAGAGCAAAAAAGGAAAAAAACAGCTCAGAAACCAAAGCCTACAGATGGGACAAGGAAGAGGCAAGTGCACCAGCCCAAGATCTGATGCAAAAGCTCCAGGCCAGGTCTAACAAAACAGCTTCTTTTCCAAAGGGGAACACAGGCTTGGAGATCAGCCCTGATGAATTTTGGGGCTCCACTGCAGCTCCCAGGGGTGTTCATGATGCCAGGAAAATCCCCCCTTGGCACACAGGAACCTTCTGCAGACTCCTTCCTCGCTGGTGGTGAAGCAAGAGCCGAGCTCAGTGGAATATCCTGGAGCAAGCCTGGCCTGGGAGAGGGGGCTGATGTTGAGATGAGAAATCACAGAGTGAGAGGGGCAGAGGGGGAAGTGTGAGTGTCGGCTTGGGACCTTGGAGGAGAGGCAGTGGGGAATTCCCTCCTGGGCAGCAGGTTTTATCAGGATTGCAGAGCAGGCTTGGAGGTGTGCTTTAATCTCAAGTGTGCTTTTTGTCTTTGTCACTGCAGCCAGGGGCTGCCGTGGTCCCTCTAACCTCTACCATGTGCTTATCATTCTGGGCAATGGGCAGGGTCCTGCTGGGGGCTGGTGTGGGAGAATGGGCTCCCCTGATGGGTAATGGCGACTTCTTCCCAATTTCAGCATGCCAGGAACTCTTCGAGTTCCACTCAAAAGGGCAAAAGAAACGTGGCTATGTTAAAACGGAATTAAAGAGAATCTTCCTGCCAACCTCTGGATTAACCTTCTCAAGGCTTGGGTTGTTTTGCTGCCAGCCAGTGAAACCACAAAAAGAAGAGGGTGGATTTTCTTTGTTTGCTTGGTTTGAAGGCAGTAGAAGATTTTGCCACCTCAGAAAGGAGGGACAGCCCCATCCTGGCTGGGTTGAAGGGCAGCCAGGACTTGAGAAGGTGCTGCCTGTGCCGTTCTTGGTGCTCCACAGTCTGATGGGGATTAGATCCTCCTGGGAACCTGGCTGTTCCCATCCTGTGAGGAAGGAGCTTGTGGCACCAGCTGTTTGCAGTGCTCTGGATGTTTCTGCAAGCTCTCATATCAAAGGGAATCCCGTTGTAAAAAGAACCCTGTAAATATGTGATAGATGGTCAAGATTTGTGAAGAAAAATTGTTTTCTCTCCCTCCACAAGAAGCCAGTGAGTCACAGTTAAAACTTCTTGGGAAATGCCAACTTCAGGCCTTTTCCTGTTGGAAAATATCACATCCGTTGGGAAAGGAATGACGTGATTTGAAGCTCTTGGAGGTCTTCTTTGACATTTTCCTTCAGTTTGTTTACTTTTCATTTTAGAAAAGCTTTTGTTTCAAAATGCAGGATAATTTATAGATTAAATTAAAAAAAAAAAGGATGCAAACAGGGAAAGATCAAAACAATCTCCCTCCATGATAGCTAAACTGTTTTTGTTGGCATATACATTGTTTTGCATGTTTTTGTTTCATGTTTGCTGTTAGCCTTGAGGTTTCCATGTCGGTTGGAAAAATAAATTCACAGAAATTCTTAAGGGATGGAACAGTTCTTTCCTGTCCAACTCCCCTGTGCAGAGGACTTGATTCACCTTATCTAAAGCCCTCCTCTTCTCTAGTTTTGAATTCGTGACTCTGTTTTCAAAGGCAAACAAAGCAGAAGTTCTCTGAGTGCTGCTTTCCAGTGGGAGGGACCCACTCAAAGCTGCTCCAAGAACTTCCACATACCAGTGTGGCTGGAAGGAGGTCATTTGTCCTACTGTTTTCCCTGAATTAAACTCTTTTTTGTGCTCCTATTCCACCCCTGAGAGGGCATTTTGCTCTTTTTTTCTTTAATTTTTTACCATTTTGTTCCCTAATCCAATTTTCTTGCGGCTTTCAAAAGTCCACCTCAGTGGAGCTCTTGAAGGAGCTAGCAGAAATTCTGAGCAGAAATTCCTGCACTTGAACAGAATGGTTTTCACCCTGCTAACCACTTATTCTGATTAAGATTAAACTTGAGATAAAATAGCATTTTTTTTCTGACTATGGGGTAGGCTAAGATGGTGACAAAGTTTTCCTCTCCAGCACCAGTTGCTGGGATTCATGTCCTAAATCTTGTCTGTTGGAGCCTGAATTCATTGACTGAAGTGTTTACAGTCAAGGAGAGGCTGGCTGAGGGTGCTAAACTCCTGCCAAAGCTGAGAAATTATTTTAAAATTACATATTCCCGCATATCCTTTCAAACAGCAACCAGCAAACGTTTCCTGAGCTGCTCCTGCAGTGCTGTAGGACAGCCTGGACTGTGGCACAGAAAGCACTGGCATCATTTATACAGACAAAATTGCACTTGCACCATTCTTCAGTGAGTTTTGCAGTCCAAAGGCTGAGTTTGTGGTGGAAAGAATGATTTGGTTGTTGGTGGTGGCTTGGGAATGTGGAACTAAATCCCTTTGTCCATGGTTGTGTTGGAAATTTTATGTATTTCAGGAATAAGAGCAGGAATTCCCGTATCTGATCTCCTCTACATCTCACATCTAGCCTTGCCTGTGGGATGTCAATAGAAATGCCCCAAATTTTGGCATCAGATGAAAGGAATGAATAGAACTCCTGGTTTTTGCCAACAAGGATGTGTCAAGGCAGAGTTTGGGAAAGCTGATGAGCTGATCCATGAATGGTGGGTGTTCCTACCCCAGACAGGGGTCTCGCAGCAGCCCTGTGAGGTAGATGGTGGGCAAATGGAGTCACACAGAGAAGAAGGAGGGAGAAAGTGTGAGGAAAACCTACAGCAAGGATCCAGGGATCCTGGATACTAGCCTGCTACTCCAGGGAGATGAGATGGGTCTGTCTGCTGGAAGGTGGGAGGGACACAAAAGGAACTCTTGGGACAAGGTTCATTTTCCTGTTTTAATTCCAGTTTTTGGCTTGTTAATGGTCAGAAAAGCACACGGCATAAGACAGTGAAAGAGGGAATCCAGAAGATTTGGGAAGTCAGGTTTGTAATGGGGACAGGAAGAAAAGCACTTCCAAAAGGCTGCTCCAAAGGGACATCTGTGGGGTCTTCACACCCTCAAGGGAGCTTTGGAGCTATGATGGAAAGTGCAAAGGGATTTGATTTCACAGATTCCAGTGGCTGCCAGTGGAAGCTCCGCTTCTCACAAGAAAGAAAGAGGAGGAAGGAAAGAAAGGCAAAGAAGGAGGTTGATAGAGCAAGACTGGGGAAGATATTTTTAAAAAACAAAGACAAAGAAAAATTTAAAAAAGAAGAAAAGAGAAACAGAGAAAAATGAGAGAAAAAAGGAGACACAGAGAGAAAGACAGAGGAAGAGAATGACAAAAAAGAAGGAGAAAGAAAGAGAAAAAAGAGAGAAAGAGAAAAAAGTGAGAGAAAGAGAGAGAAAGAGAGGGAAGGAAGTGGCGGAAGGAAGGAAGTGGCGGAAGGAAGTGGCGGAAGGAAGTGGCGGAAGGAAGGAAGTGGCGGAAGGAAGGAAGGAAGTGGCGGAAGGAAGTGGCGGAAGGAAGTGGCGGAAGGAAGGAAGGAAGGAAGGAAGTGGCGGAAGGAAGTGGCGGAAGGAAGTGGCGGAAGGAAGTGGCGGAAGGAAGGAAGGAAGTGGCGGAAGGAAGTGGTGGAAGGGTGGTGGAAGGAAGTGGCGGAAGGAAGTGGCGGAAGGAAGTGGCGGAAGGAAGGAAGGAAGGAAGGAAGGAAGGAAGGAAGGAAGGAAGGAAGGAAGGAAGGAAGGAAGGAAGGAAGGAAGGAAGGAAGGAAGGAAGGAAGGAAGGAAGGAAGGAAGGAAGTGGCGGAAGGAAGTGGCGGAAGGAAGTGGCGGAAGGAAGTGGCAGAAGGAAGGAAGGAAGTGGCGGAAGGAAGTGGCGGAAGGAAGTGGCGGAAGGAAGTGGCGGAAGGAAGGAAGGAAGGAAGGAAGGAAGTGGCGGAAGGAAGGAAGGAAGGAAGGAAGGAAGTGGCGGAAGGAAGGAAGGAAGGAAGGAAGGAAGGAAGGAAGGAAGGAAGGAAGGAAGGAAGGAAGGAAGGAAGGAAGGAAGGAAGGAAGGAAGGAAGGAAGGAAGGAAGGAAGGAAGGAAGGAAGGAAGGAAGTGGCGGAAGGAAGTGGCGGAAGGAAGTGGCGGAAGGAAGGAAGGAAGGAAGTGGCGGAAGGAAGTGGCGGAAGGAAGTGGCGGAAGGAAGTGGCGGAAGGAAGGAAGGAAGTGGCGGAAGGAAGTGGCGGAAGGAAGTGGCGGAAGGAAGGAAGGAAGTGGCGGAAGGAAGTGGCGGAAGGAAGTGGCGGAAGGAAGTGGCGGAAGGAAGTGGCGGAAGGAAGGAAGGAAGGAAGGAAGGAAGGAAGGAAGGAAGGAAGGAAGGAAGGAAGGAAGGAAGGAAGGAAGGAAGGAAGGAAGGAAGGAAGGAAGGAAGGAAGGAAGGAAGGAAGTGGCGGAAGGAAGGAAGTGGCGGAAGGAAGTGGCGGAAGGAAGTGGCGGAAGGAAGTGGCGGAAGGAAGGAAGGAAGGAAGGAAGTGGCGGAAGGAAGTGGCGGAAGGAAGGAAGTGGCGGAAGGAAGGAAGTGGCGGAAGTGGCGGAAGTGGCGGAAGTGGCGGAAGGAAGTGGTGGAAGGAAGGAAGTGGTGGAAGGAAGGAAGGAAGGAAGGAAGGAAGGAAGGAAGGAAGGAAGGAAGGAAGGAAGGAAGGAAGGAAGGAAGGAAGGAAGGAAGGAAGGAAGGAAGGAAGGAAGGAAGGAAGGAAGGAAGGAAGGAAGTGGCGGAAGGAAGGAAGTGGCGGAAGGAAGGAAGTGGCGGAAGGAAGTGGCGGAAGGAAGTGGCGGAAGGAAGGAAGGAAGGAAGGAAGGAAGGAAGGAAGGAAGGAAGGAAGGAAGGAAGGAAGGAAGGAAGGAAGGAAGGAAGGAAGGAAGGAAGGAAGGAAGGAAGAAAGTGGCGGAAGGAAGGAAGGAAGTGGCGGAAGGAAGTGGCGGAAGGAAGGAAGTGGCGGAAGGAAGGAAGTGGCGGAAGGAAGGAAGTGGCGGAAGTGGCGGAAGTGGCGGAAGTGGCGGAAGTGGCGGAAGTGGCGGAAGGAAGGAAGGAAGGAAGGAAGTGGCGGAAGGAAGGAAGGAAGGAAGGAAGTGGCGGAAGGAAGTGGCGGAAGGAAGGAAGTGGCGGAAGGAAGGAAGGAAGTGGCGGAAGGAAGTGGCGGAAGGAAGGAAGGAAGGAAGTGGCGGAAGGAAGTGGCGGAAGGAAGTGGCGGAAGGAAGGAAGGAAGTGGCGGAAGGAAGTGGCGGAAGGAAGTGGCGGAAGGAAGGAAGGAAGTGGCGGAAGGAAGGAAGGAAGTGGCGGAAGGAAGGAAGGAAGGAAGGAAGGAAGGAAGGAAGGAAGGAAGGAAGGAAGGAAGGAAGGAAGGAAGGAAGGAAGGAAGGATTAAGAAAATTAAGAAAAAGTAAAGAGAAAGGAAAAGAAAGAAAAAAGCATCGTTTCCCAATTTGCAATCTGCAAAGGGGGTGTTTTCCCTTCCAACATTCTGCAAAGTGCTGTGAGGCAGAGACAAAACAGGGAGACTGTCCCATGCAGAAGGTTTGGGAGATAGCACCTGGCACAAGGTTTGCTACAATAACTTGGTTATTCTTTATTGCGTTGGAAATAAAACAGTCATGGAAAGTCCTGCATAAATCCACAGCCATGGCCTGCAAAATCCCCACCTCATCTTGACTTTGCTGAATATTTTCAGGGTTTAGGGCTTGAAGATTTTTGATTTTTTTTTTTTAAATTTTGTTTAAAGGATGGAAATTAGAGCTGGTCATGGCATTTGTTCTTCTGAGGGCAGGAAGGGCAAATTCTGTCTATACAGAGAGATTCTTCTGATGTGTTTCTGGTGAGAGTGAGCAAAGTATGTGCCCAGCCTGTAATCCAGGTCAATATTTTTAAGAGGATTTTTATTTTATCCTGAAACATGTTCCTGTTGAGCAAACCAAAGCTTAGTGGACAACTGGAAGATGAACAGCTGTGGAGAGCTGTGCCATGAGATATTTCTGTGGAATTCTGGTAATTTATGTCAGATCTATGGTTAATTAATCAAATGGAAGCATTCTCATGCTGGCCTTGGGACAGGGAAGGAGGATGGGCTGTTGGAGACTGACTCTGCAGGAGGCTGCTCTAAAAGCCAAGTCCTCTTGATATCTGTGGGACCACAAAGAGGCAGATGGGCCAAGGGCAAGGAGACACTACAGGTACATAAATCTAGATGGCATCTCTCAAGGAATAAACTTTTTCCTAGCAGGGCACAGCTCCTTCTCCCAGATGTGCTGGAGATACAGAAGGCCAGCTCTGCAGAAAGAAAACTGATGGGAAACTGTAAGGGATTGAGTGCTGATGTTCTCCATCTGAGAAGGCTCCATAACCCTGAGGGGTCTGGAGCAGCTGAGCTCACAGCCTTTGAATGCAAGCTTGATTCCAGCACCAGCTTTTCTAAATAAAAACCTCAGACTTGAGATCAACTGAATTACTTTTGAGGGGAAAGATCCACCAAGCACCACACCTCGAAACATCAACCAGGAGATCTCCTCCTTTCTCCAGAGAGCCAGTGTTGAGGCATTTCCACTGTTTGACTGCAGTAGCTCTGGACCTGGAACAAAGGAAGAACAAAGCTTACCAAGCTGGGGAGATGAGCACCACGAGCAGCTTTTCAGAGATGCAGCCAATCCTGCAACAAATCACAGGATTTGCAGTCAGCGGCAAGGCCAAAAGCCGGCATCCATCGAGCTGTAGGATTTGGCCACAGGACAGTGCCTATATCTGCATGCCAAGCAAGGATTCCTGCCAGTGCCTAGTGTCAGGCTGTTTATTTCTGTCCAGATTAAAACCAATTAGAACATCAAGCAGCAAAATCAGAGTGCAGCTGTCGTTTAAAAGATGTGGTGGAGATCAGGGAAGACTGGATGTTAATTGGTCAATGACTAGAAGGAAGGTAAGCAAAGAGAGAGGTATGGAGTTGTTCTATTTCTGGAGCTGGGGAGGAAATATTTGTTCCCTATCCTCCTGTGTGAAAAGAATATTTTAAAAGCTTTCAGGAAGGAAAAAGCTGATGAAAGCAAACTGGAAAAGTTTAGCTTACTTGGACCGCTTGTGGTGTGAGGACAGAAAAGAAGAGGGGGACTGCTCAGAAAAGAAAAACTAAATGAATCAATCTGTCCTCTTGGGTCCCAGCATGGGTTTAGCTGGGATTTGTGCATGTTATACCTTTGCCAAGTCCCCCCAAGGGTGTGATCCACACCTCTTGCACCAGACTGTTGCATAGAGTGGCCGTGGGCTGGCGGGGTCACCCCAGAGGTGGCTGCAGGTCGCTAACAGTGCTCTGCCACTTTACAGGCTGCACGAGTAAGATCGTGTTATGCTGGAAAAGCCCTTGGAGACCCTCTGGGGTGAAGGACTTGAAGAAGTTGGATAGCTCTATATATTCAAGTCTAGCTTTGTCTTGGTTTTGGGAAAGGCCACCGGAGATTTTTCAGGCATTGAGAGACAAGAAGACCTGTGTCGGCATTGACCAGCACAGGGAGGGCAGTCACACAAGCCATTAATAGTCAATAGCAAATTTTGTTGTTTCCTGCTGGAGGCTTGGAAGTGTCCCCATTCTGGTGATTCAGCAGTAGCAAAGCTCGGAGAGAACGGGGAAGAGGTGTGGTGGGGGCAGGAGATGTGAAAACGAACCATGGCCTTTGCCCATGTGGTCGCCTCTTGGATGTTTGGTCCTACTAACTGTCACGATGTCCATCAGCTCTGCAGGATGCAGAGCCAGCTCCTCTGGAACATGGAATTTGTGCTTCTGGAAGGGAACATGGTGCTTATTGCAAGTGCTGAAAGCTCATTGTGTTTCTCATGGTGGCAAGGGCTGGTTGTCCACACTCCGCTGCTGCCGGTACCCTGTGATTTCAGCAGTGTGGAACGGCTGCCACAAAAGCCAAATTCATCCATTAGAGAGCTGGGAGAAAGCCCAGGGCATGCCTGCTGTGATCCTGATAAAACACGTGCTGCCGAGAGGAAAAACCCAGCTTTGGTGGTTAAGGATGGACCAAATCCTGCCCTCAAACCCCTCCGTGGTCAGAGACCACTGGGCCTGGCGCTGGTGTCCCACTGGAGCCACACCCTCGGATCCTCCTGTTCCCAGTGGCACCTGCAGCCCGGCCTGGAGCATCTCCCCGCCGTCAGATCCCAAGGGAAAGTCAAACCTGGACTTCACAGCAAATCAAATGGAACGCAACTGAACCACGAGCGTGATGCGAAAGATCGTTTTGGCCGGACGGAACGCAGTTTCCACAACCTGGTTTTAAGGAACAGTATCACACAGAAATAGATACACTATGCTAGGTCTGGAGGAAAGAAAAGAAACCAATATGCTAAATAAACTAAGACATACAGTATAGGGGATATTCTGATCAACGAACCAATCACCATTAGAATCAAAAAGTAAACCAGCCTTTCACTTAGGACCCTAACAACATTTCTCAATGCACTAAGTACATTTTAAACCATGCAAGTTTACACAAACATCTTAACTAGGTTTTTTTTTGTTTTTTACTTTTTAAAACACCAACATTATGCATTTCTTTGTTAGTTATATTGGTTAAAGTTGCAGCCGTTCACTGCCAAATATCAGATACATCATATACATATTTTTATACAGAATCTGGACAACACAACATTACACAGCCTAAATAGAGAAAAAAAGATTATTTGTTCCTTTGTTTGTTTGTTTTTTTCAGTTTTGTAAAAAATATGAAATGGTGATAGGAAGGAGGGAGAAGGTGTGGGAAATCTTCTACCAAATTAAAGGATTATATCAAAATAATTCCCAAATCACAGTACAACAAGGAAAAAAATGGTTTGAACTCAGCTCCACATTTAAGATTCTCTTAGCTAAGAAACAAGACTTTACACACAGAATGTATCAGTATTTAAAAATAGAAAGAATTGCAACACCATGCTGTGATTCCAAATACATCTTAGTTCGAAAAAATGTTCAAAAGGGGAAGGTTAAAAATAAATAAATAAATAAATAAATCAGTCAACAAACTCAGTGATTGCAAAGTTATCTGGTTGGTTTGGATTTCCTACCTACTCGCGATGCATTGCCGTGGGATGGAGCTGGACGGCCACGGCGGCCGGAGCAATGCCAGGATAAGAAGGAATGACTCAGGAATCGCTCGCTGGGTTCTGTTGGGGCAGCTGGAACTCGGAACGGGATCTGAAACCATCCCAATGGTTTGGGGGGGTCTTTGCTTTTCCTTCTACTGAGCTCTGAACAAGAGTGGGGCGGGGACCCACGTGGCTCCCCCACTGCCATACCCTGCCCATCCACACGGAGCAATGCATGGGTTGGATTAGACGGAAAGGAAACGGAACCTGGAAATCAACCGTGGAGGATGCTGTGGTTGACATGGCAAGTATACAAAAATGCTAAAATTTCAGATATAATCAAAGATACAAAATCAGTTCTGACAAGAGGTTATTTTTTTGTAGTTTTTTTTTTTTTTAATAGCAACCATTACAGTGCAAGGTTTTAAAAGTTATTATTACAGTAAAAGGTGTGTATCTGGTTTTACAGTAACTGTAGCACTGATTTTTGTTGTGTATAGTAGGTCCCTGATGTAAAGTGTATGCACCAGTTTGAGAGAAAACCCCGCACAATAACGGCTCTTTAGCTTTAAATACATTTTTCTTTTTTTTTTAACAGATACAAAATAACACATCAAGTTCACAATTTCACAAGCACGGACTTTTGCCTTAATAAAAAGCATGAAAACTTGGTTGAAACCCCAACATTTAAAGAAATGTAAAAACCATTCAATGAGGGACGCGAGTGTGTGTTTGAGTCACGGCTTTCTGCCACCCCAGCTCCTGGATGAGTCTGTGCTGTCCAAACTGCTACTTCTTGCTCACCCACCAGCTTTTTTTTTTGGCCAGGCAAAATGGTGTTCAGCTTCCCACAGCTGGGATTTGAGTTTGTGCATTTAACATTATCAACAATCTATTTTTTGAGTGGATGAGTTCTGAAAAAGAAGGATCATCCACAGAGGGTCTGTGACTCCAGGCCCCAGGTTTATTTGGAAAGGGCTCTTTTTTGGAATGATCAGGATGAGATGCAAATGACTGCAGCCCTGCAATAATTCTTGGAAACTGGTTGGAAAAGACCTCTACAATCATCAACTCAGCACCATGTTCACCATTAAACCATGTCCTCAAGTGCCACATCCACTCTGGTCTCACTGCACCCAACTTTGACTTTTCTGAGTTAAAGAAGCTTTAGAATCATAGAATCACAGAATATCCTGAGTTGAGAGGGACCCACAAGGATCATGAAAATCCAGTTCCTGGCCCTGCACAGGACAGTTCCAAGAATCCCACCCTGTGCCTGAAGCGTCATGGTAACTCACTGATTTAGTCAAACACATTGATTTTACTTCACAACCAACCTGGCTTGTCTGAAAGCAAGAAAACAGTAATCAGAAAATAGCCAGGAAAATCTGATAATGCGGTTTAAACCCCAGCTCCAAGAAGAGGGATCCAGCTGACATCATAACCACCAAAAACACAGGCTTCCAACAGAAATGTTCCTGTCCCTCACCAGTGTTTCAGGAATTTATTTATTGCATGATTTTACAATTTCTACCTTCTCAAGTTGTCTTTTCTCAGGTAAATAATATATTTTTCATCTGAGTTCCAGTAATTGAAAGACCCAGAAAAGTGGTGGGGAATTCCTCTCCAAAGCTGCACATCTCCTTCCACTGATGGTAGAGGAAGCAGATGCAAAAAACTCAGACCAGACTCTTTAAGGGAGAGAAAGTTAAATGGGATTAATCCCACTTTTGACTTCTCTCCCCCCTCCAAATGGGTGGGTAAGTAAATATGCCATACTCAGGTGGGAAAGGCTGCAGAACTTCTTAAAAGAAATGTCTTATACAAAAAACCACCAAACATATTTTGAAAATTGCATCTGCAATCCTTAACAAAATGCAATCCCAGCCAGAGGCTGGAGGAGGTTTGATGAACATTGTGAGCTCAAAGGGGATAAGAACAAATGTTTTATCAAAGTTCTTCCATCTCTGCCTCCCTTTAGATTTTATTCTGGACATTTGAGGGACTTTTAGAAGCAGCAGGAGTCCAGCACAAGACTGGGATGCCCTTGGCTGTGTCAGTCACTGTGTTTTAGCTGTCTGACACTACATCCTCCCAGCAGATTTCTGCAGTCAGCTCCACCACTGCCCCTCAGCTCCTCCTTGCCAATTCTGTAGGAATTCCAAGTAGGAATCCCTCCTTTCCCACAGTACACCTGCACCTTGTCCTGAGGAGCTTTTCCCCATGGCAAACCTGCACCTGGGTTTCCCAATTTTTAAACACTGCCTGCTTTTTGAGGAGAGCCTGACTGCTGGTGGGATCTGCCCAGCACTGAGGGAGCTCACAGCAGTACAGCTCATGGAAAAGTAAAGAGCTTGACAAAATCCCTGGTCAGGAAGATTCATCTCTTTAAATAGGAAAGTTTTCATCACAGTGCTGCTCTACCCTAGTCTTTAATTAACAAGACATTCTCTGGAAGCTTGATGGGCCAGTGGAAGAGCAATCCAAGCACTGAGGCCTGTGGTAAGCCAAGAATCCAAGCATGGAGGCCTGTGGTGTTGGGTGGTGCCCCACAGCAGGAGGGATTTCTTTATGGTCATTTTTCTAAAGCAAAAAATGCCTTTAACAGACTAATTCAACAAAAACGTCTGCAACCTTGTCAAAAGAAAAGCACGACTCCTCCCAAACTCTGAGCAACAAGGCGGTGAAGCACAAGCCTAACTACAAAAAGCTGAAAAGTCAGGAATTCCATGAAAACTTCATGGCCTGCCCAGAAAATACTTGGACAATTAAAGCACAATCTTTCAAGCTGGAAAAGAAGTGGTGGAAATCAGATAAGCCAAGTTGCTTCTATCAAACTATGTCAAGGTTTGGGATCTGAGACTGTGAGGCTTTTTGAGAGGGGTAGGCTTTGATTATTCCAGGAAACAATGAAGATCTCTACTTTTTACAGTGATTTTGCCCCTTGGTGTTAATGTCTGAACTTCTCTGATGAATTGCAGATGGAAGAAGGACAGCAGGAATGTTGCCTCATTCCTACACAAAGGAATTTGCTGCATGAGTACTGAAAATGGCCTGTGATCTCTACATTGTGTTAGAGGATCACCCCTGTCTCCTTCTGTAGTCAGTGGAAGGAAATTGGCATTTCCAGAGCTTGATTGATCTCTCCTGCTTTAGATATCTCTGCTAAGAGGGGTGAGTGTTCTTCTCCAAGGATCAAAGACAAAGTTGAGCAGCACTAGTTAGAGTTTGGGGAGTTAACTTTTAGTTATCTAAGTCAGATAAAGTGAATTTTACCAGCAATTCAGTCTTAAAGGTTTGTGGAGGTCTGGATTTTTTAAAGTACCGACACATTTCCATGCTGGCTTATTCCATCCTGAATTTATTCATCCACATTGGAGCAACAGCCATCTTAAATTTATGTTCCTTCATTTCATGCCAGGACAACAGAGCTGCTTTTCCCCAGTGTTGTCAGCACAGTTCCTCTCATCCCACTGCACCTGTAATTGTTTTCCCACTTGGGTCTCCCATCTGCAGCCCTGGCCAGTGGCTTTGGGAACTGAACACCTCTTGTTCTTTGAGTCATGCAATGGTTGCTGGAGCATCCCACAGGGTCCAGATTCCAGAGAGATGTTAAAAAAAATATCAACAGGATCTGTGCTTTTTGGAACATGGGAAATGCCTCAGCACTGGCTCATTGACATTAATACTCTAAAATCTCTTTGGAAGGTGGAAACAAATGATGCCATTTGTTCTGCCAGAGAAAAAATGACAGCTTTGGGCAAGAGATGTGGGTACACTAAAGAGAAGGATTCCTTCTTCAAAAACAAGGTACCAGACATGGCAGTTCAAGCCTCTGAATTGTTTTCACATGTTGCAATAAAAATCTAGAAGAGGAGCTGCAGGACCTTGCAGTGTCCCTTTGGAGGGGCTTGGCAAGCTGATCTTGTTCAAATTTATCTGAATTCCCAAAATGAGCAAAATTGGCTGTGGCCAAATCTGGACAGAAGACCGAGAGTAAAAGCAGCTTGAGATTTTCAGCAGGTAATACATCTCTACTGATACCCTGAGCTGGGGAAGAAGATGAAAATGTGGTTGTTCGGGATGAAAATGAGATTGGAGGTGCTGCTGTATAATTACAGTGTTAAGTGACCATTAAAGTTCCAATGAGATCTTTTACAGAAATCAAACTTTTAAATACTATCAACTTGAGCCACAGTGTCAAAAGTGAGAAGTTCTTTTCCTCCCATAAAGATTGGAAGAAACAGGAGATCACCTTGACAGGTGAGGAGTCTGCAGGGCACACTTTAAAAATTGATTTGATCTTGGGACACTGGGAGCCTCATTATCTGAACAAACAGAGATCGATGCCTGTGTTTGAGTTGGTATCTCAGACTCCTTCTAAAGTCAAGACAGATGCAGGCATTTCTAGGTCATGATTCACCTGACAAAGTGCAGGCAGCTGCTTTACAATGACAGGAATTGCATTCAAGAAAGGCACATTCCTTCCTAAATGTGGCATCCATTCATTAATCTACACAAGTGGGACAACCACGCTGTAAATGTCTAAAATTGGGTGAGTCAAATTTCACCTTCATTGCAAAGTTATTTCACTTTTTTTTTTTTTTTTTTTTCCTCCCAAAGCATCCAGGATATCATGGAGCAAACACAAATCTCAAGGACCAATCCTATTTCTATGGGGACAGTCAGAACCCTTAAAACTTGAGAGATTCCTGCTGCAGCTCTGTGGGAGACAATTTCTGGAAAAAGAGCAAGGGGAAGAAATAAAATTGCCCTGAAAGAATGACAGGGAATTATTATCTTGCCTCACACACCCATCTGTGGTGTACAGGGGTGACAAATGGTCACGGGAATGTAGATGAAAGATACCTTAATAAAGAGCAGAAAACAAACCATGTGCTAAAAACTTCTGTTGCTGCTGTTAAGAGAAATTTTCAAAGCACAAAACCAGCTGGGTATTCTCACAGGTTTCTACAATTATCCCAAATTCCTATAGTGATAACCAGGGTTGGACACACCTGGGGAAGGACATCTGGCTGCTAAAGCCTACAGGTTTAGGGATTTATCTTCTGGAACTCTTCAAGTAGCTAAATAAATTAAAATGTAGCCATGAGATGTGAAAACAATCAGATTTCAATTGTTGTTTAAATATTTCCAGATTATACCAAATGAGAAATGAGGACAGAATAGTTTCTTTCAATACCTGGTGTCATTTTTAATACCAGATTGATTCCAACTCTTTTTGCTTCATGCAAACCAGGTTCTTTTCCTGAGAAAAGAACTGAGCTGCTCAAATAAAGGGTTGCAGGTGATCTCAGCTGTTTGAATTACCAAAGTTTGGCTGATGTGGATGGAGGTTGCTCTTGTCATAAAAAGATGCAAATGCATTTGTTTTTTCTGCTAAAATGTGACATTTTTATAGAAAACCCCTAATATTGCAAAAGAACCTGATGCACTGAACACAGGAGCTGATGGAGCCAGCACAGAGGTGATCCAGAGAGTTGTGCAGCCAAATCTGATTTACCAAATCTGTAGACTTTTAACCCAACCTGAAGCTGCGAACACCTCCCCAGGCCTCACTTGATGCAAATTCTTTCAGTGCTCTTGGCTGTGAGTTTTAAGAAAGCCCAAGGCTGAGTTCTTAAAGTGAGCATCAGAGCTGGGGAATCAGATCCCCCATCAGATTTGGGGAAGAAAATGAAGAATCTTATTTTAAGTCAGTTTTGGACTGCAGAAAAGCCAGAAAAAAAGCAAGAAAATCTCCCCCTAGCCTGAAAAATAAGGAATTATTGCAGGAAAATGCAGCCAGCTCTGAAGGTGCTGAATTCTGCAGAAATATCTCACTTATTGAAGGGAAATGGACATAAGCACAGCACTATTAAAACTCAGGCAGCACTGTGGAGTCGTTATTTTTTTAAAAAAGCAAATGTAACAAGGCCATATGCTGTCCTTGAGGCACTGCTGGCAGCATAACAAAGGGAAGGCATAGACCAAAAAAATTCTGGGCTCTTCTTGGAACATTCTGATCCCTTCAGCTCCCACAGAAAGCAGGGATGGTATTTTGGGACTTAATAAGAAACCTTTGGCACCTTGTAAAGTTGAAGCCTCTTGCTTTGGTGTGGGATAAGAACAGGGTGCAAGTCAGAAGGATGAAATGGCCACAAAAGTTTGTTAACAATAGAATGACAACACTGGGATGAAAATGCATTTTTAGACATTTCTGAGCACTTTCCAGTCACGTTTTGGGATCTGGCATAGTCTGAGGTGATACAAGATGCATGGTTTGAAGGGGGAGGTATTTTAATAATAAAATATATATTTCTTGTAAAAGATATGACCTCTTCCCCAAACCTTGGCTCTCTCTTATTAAGCAGGAACTTGTTTTCAGGTTCAGTGTGATATCACCTCCTCTTGACTTTTGCACTGTCATGACATCGAACTGAAAGCTGATAAGGTTTGTGGTGACTTTATCCATAATAAATTAAAAAATCACTGTGACAGTGGTTCTTTCTCCATGTGACAGTGTCCCTGACCCTCCACCAAAGGGTGCCCACAACCAAAGTTATCTCCAGACCTGCTGCTAAATCCTCACAGGGGGGAATCTCTGGGTCAATATTCACTGACTGCAGCCCAAAATGTGACAAAAACTGAAAAACTTTTGACAACTGAGTGCCACATCCTGCTCTGTGCAATTCCTTAGTGTGAGTGGAGACAAGGAATGCAACAGGAATGGGAGAATAATCTGGGTGTCTTATTAAGTTTAGAGTTTTTGCCACTTCAAAGCACATCCAAAATGTTACTCAGCCCCTCATCCTGCGTCTCAGGGATGGTGATGAAGAGACCCCAAGCAATTCCATCAGGGAAGGAGTTTGGTTGCTCATCTTGAAGACTGAACTTGGCTGGGCAGTGAAACTCTCATCTGGTGCTCAGGAAGAGCTGTACCAAATTCCCTGCCAAGTGATGTCATCGGGGCTGAGCTAATGATCCAAAGAGGGACTGGCACCAAGAGCTGAGTGTCCTCACAGCCAATGCCATTAACACCTCACAAAAGTCACTCAGGGTGCATTTTCAAGACTGGAGCCAGCCTCGGAGATGGGGCAGGCCCCCTGAGGAGGAGGAGGAAGATCATCCTTTGAGTTTCTACCAGCCTTACACCTCCTCCTGGCATGCCTAGTCCAGGCCAGGCAGCACTGTGTGTTGATGGTGAGACTGCTTTGGTGAGTGCAGGCTAGTTCTCCTCAGCTTCAAGATGATCCATCACTTGCTTGAACAATTATCTTTTCCTGACAGGAGAACGAACATAATTCACAGTTGCCCCATCAGGCATTTTGTCCTCAGCCTCCATTGCTGAGTCTGTATTTCAGAGGATAATTTCATTGGGCTAAAATTGCAGCACTTTTTCTATAAATGTTAAGTTCTGGTATCTTTTGTAGGATCTTCTGATGGTGCACTGATCTGTCCTTCTTCATGAGAGCCTGGGCATGCCCTGATGCCCAACCCTCAAACCATGGTTTCACCCTCATGCCTTGGACAAAATTCTGTTTCTTGACTTGAGCTGAGGAGTGAGCGAGTCAAATCTGACTCTGTGCAGGGCCTTGTGCCTCCAAACCTCAGTAGTAACACAGAGAAAATAAAACTGAGTACTGCAGCCTCTCTCACTGTTCTGCTGCCTAAAGGATCTCAGGATAAACCTTGATCCAAATCAAATGACTCTTGGTTTCTGTAAGAGCTCCACAGTCAGAACGTGCTCAACATTTTACCCAAACCTTCTCTTTAGTAGGTAAGACAGCAGAAGACATTCCCAGTGCTGTTATATCCACTTGTTATATCCCATCTGTCATGCAGCAGGCAACACAGAGGCAATTCCTGCTCAAACAGCACACCCTGCTCACTGATGGGGGCTCTGCTCTAGGCCAGGATAAAAGCTGGGTCAGCTCCATGGAAGCTTTCCCACATTTAGCAAGGTGGAATAAGAGGAAAATTTTGCTCAGGATCCAGCTTTCAAAACAAAAGGGATCTTTATAGAAATTAACACTCCTGAAGCATGGAAAGGAGCAGATAGCCCAGCAGTGAGCACGAGGCTCCTCCACAGAGATGGAAGAGACACAGGAAGATTCTCAAAAAAGCAAAGCTGATGCTCCAGAAGGACCTAAAACCTCAGAGTTGGCATTAGGAAATCATTGCAATATGACCACAGTAACAAACCAACCAGCTGGGACAAGGAAATGCTTCCATGACCAAAACCAAACCATCCCATCAGCACCAGTGGAAATCATTGTGGAAATAAGGGAAGAAAACCTGAGCTCCCTTCAAAGAGATGAAGAAGAAGGAATGCTGAAGAGTTCCCCAGTTCATCAAACCACCACCAGCCCTCTGAACATTTAAGGACACTGTTGATGCTGCTTCAGACACGAAGTTCATCCAGCACCTGCAGCTCTGGAGGGCAGAGAGGATCCACCAGGAACCTCGTTAACATTAATTAGTGTGACCCAATCAGATCCACAACCTGGCCCTTCCCAGAGCACATTTCACTGCAGATGAGAGGAAAGCCACGCTGTCCCTTCCATTTACTGCACAGACTCTTTGCCACTCAATTAAAAGGAGACATTTTCGACTTCACAGCAGGGATTGAAGGCAATAACCACAAAGTACAAAATCCAACCCTATTTCTGAAGCAAATAAAGAACAAATAAGGCCAGGAATTCCATGTGATTTCTGAACAGAAATTAAACAGCTGCATCTCTCCCTTCTGCCTAATGCAAGATGATTAATGAACAGATTGAAAGGATTGCGTATTTTATGTCAAAAATTTGGGGATTATAATAGGCAAAGATTGAACTACCATAATGGACCCTCAATCAAATTATAGCAGTTTAACAATAAATTGTGCTTTTTGGTATCTCAAGCTCTTCTCAAACTTCAGAAAGTCTCATTATCTCAAAATAAACCTTTCAAAAAGCTCGGTAGAATGACAAAATGCCCAAATTCAAACACACACATTGGAAGCATACTTTTCATATAGGTATTTTTCTCATTGTTAGGTTAATTCTTTTTCCAATTCAACTCCAACCTGCAATTCCATCTGCTATACAACTTCATGAACACATCTGTATTTCATTCCAGATAGACAAAATACTACACCATAAAAATAGAAATAGGTGGGAACAGGCAACAAAAATAATCAAACCGAACCAAAGAACAAGCCAGATTTGTACAGACACCAGATCAGAATGAGGAAAAAAATTGCTGTTTGTACTGAACAATTGTGCCAGTTTTAGAGAGAAGACTATGCAGAAGGGGTCTCCTGAAACCCAGTCTAAATCTGTGCTTTGCAGTCCTGTCTTGTGCTTTAAGTGAAACCCAACAACATTTTCTCCACAGAGATTTATTCATCTTTGGGTTTCTTTTCCTGCTTCTTTCTTTATTTCATTTTCCTTTCTAATTTTTTTTATTTTTTAAAAATATTTTTATTTCCTAATGGAACAGCTGGATTTATATTCAGTAATAATTTTTCTCCTTGCTCTTAAAAAATATGTCATATTCCATTTGTGTCCAATCTGTCTGGTCACTAATTTTTTGTTTGCTTTGACAAAGCAGTGGGGGAAAATGTTACATTCCCCACCATCTGGTGGAAAGGAAATGGAGAGGATTCCCCCTCATTTTACTCCCAGTAAAGTGAGTTACCGATAAATATTTCCTAACCAAGCTAAGAATCCCAGTATTTGGGGGCTTGGTGCTTTTTTTATTTTCTAATTCCAGTCTGTGGGAGCGGTGAGGACATTGCAAAAGGATTGCTCTGGACAGTGTGTCCTCACATTTCTGACAGGAGGATCAAGCTGTGAGGCTCCTAGAAAGGTTTTCCTGGGAAGAAACAATTGAGAGGTCCCATCCACCTCAGCAGCCCTCTCTAATGCTCCTTCCCACTGCCAGAATTTCAGTGCCAGATGTTGGTCATTGTGGCGTTCCTGGCTCCAGGGTCCAAGGACATTTTCCTCCAGATAAGCACAGGGCAAAGTCTTCCTCACTTTGCCAGGACCTCCCACATTCCTTGGGTTTCTCTTGGGCTCCCTTGTGCTTCCAGTTCTGGAGCACGAGGGTCTGTGTGGCTCAGAATGATGCACGTGACCAAAAAACGAGGAGTTTTTCACTTCCCAGGATATTTGTGCTCTGACCATGGGAATTTGGCTTTAGCTCATCAAGGTGAGATATCCAAGATGAGCCTCAAATCCTCATTTCCAGCCATACTGAAGGAGATGCATCCCATATGCCTTTGCCAAGTGGTGATTTGTCCTGGGGAATTCTTTGTCTCTCTCCACTCCCATAGAAAGGACCTGGATTAGTGACTCTGGGTCAGTGGCTGCCATTGGATGGACAAATCTTTAATGAATGTGGTCCTATGGCTCGGGAAAGTGCCACATTCCAATTATTTCATATAATGAACCCCCTCTTCACCCAAATGGAAAGAGATGAACATATTTTTCCTCCATCAGCCCTAAAAGCCCCTCTTTGTCTGCTCCCTGTCTGCCAAATTCAGTCTTGAGGTCAGACAAACCAAAATTGAAAGATCAGGACTGCAAATAATTTTCTTTCAATTTTGCTGTTTGATTCCAGTTACAAACAGTCTGTATTTGGGGAAAAGAAAAATAGTAAATTCATGTTTGACAATTCTGGTGTCTATCTCACATCTCAAAAACATCACTTCAATGGAAAAGGAACAGAAATAATAACCATTCACTCATGAACACAATATCGATTCCAGTGTACAGGAAAATAGGATCCAGACAGGATTTTACAACTAAGAAGGAAACATTACAATAAAGATTATGACATTTTATGAATATTCGTGTTATAGCTTTGAGCTTTATTGCAAAGCAAAAAATATATATTTGTATATATATATATATATTTTTATCTACATATCACCTCTGACATTGTATACAACACTTAATCACAAGAAATCAAAGAAATCATAGTGAGGTAGATACAAAACAAAGGGATGGTGAAGAATCCAGCTGCTAAATTTGGCTTAACGCAACTGTCATTAACATCTGTATATCCACCACAGCAGTGAGCTTTGATTCACAGCTTGATCAATGGATCCTACTAACATTGATATTGATATTAGAGCCCATTTAGGAATGATGCCATTTGGGGAATGGGGAGGAAAATAAATCAGAAGCATTTCCTACAAATCAGTCGTCTCCGAGGGAAAATTTTCCATTGATTTTTCATGACTTTTAATGTTGATAACACAGCTCTGAGAAATAGCCTGTGATCTAGGGGTACTGGTAGTGCCTGAGGGCAAAGAGGGAGGACTCTCCAGCAGGGGAATCTACTGGGGTTGAACATAAGCAAAAGCAAAATAAACTATTCTCCCTTCCTTTCAGGTGGCTGAGAGGAAACAGCACACCTGGGAATGCTGGAGGCTGCATCCACAAAAGTGTGCTCAGGAATATCAGCTTGGACTTGTTGATGATGGCCAACAAGGCTTCAGCAGGAGGGCAGCCCCTGGATGGATCCTGCTGCTCTTTTCAGGCAGCAGCAGGTACGTGGCAAGAAAATTGGTGCCACTGAAGTGACCGGCGCTGGTGGGACCGGTGCTGGCACCTGGTGGGGTCTGGCTGCTTGCTCTGCATTCCCACAAGGAGACTTGTTAAGGCACCTGGATGACTTATGGGGCTCTATGGGTAATTCTCAGCACAATATCCCAGAATGGATTTGGGACAGCCTTGGGCTTTTAAATTTAGTCTGTCAACCCATGCGACACGTACCTGGTGCTTCCTTCCAAGAGTGGAAGGACAGATAGGAGAAGCTGTGAGTTTAATGTTAGCCAGGGGGAACCAGGCTGGATCCAGGGAATGATTTCCAATGTCTTTCCAGCACAGGAATGGAAGTTCTCTAGGCCATTGGACCACCTTCATCCAGGGGTGGCACGTGCAGCAAAATAGAGATATGGCACCCTTATAATACAGTAGCCATGAATTATCAGTGGTGTAAGGAGCTCTCAGTGCTCTATGTCCAACACAGACAAAAGCAAGTTGGATTTTCTGGACTAGGAAGCCCCTTTGCTGCTGCCCAAACATCTCCTAATCTTCTTGCAAAGGGAGGAAGTAACACCCTGGAAGAAGCACGATTCCCCAGCTCTCATGCAAACAGTGGCAATGTGAGCTTGATTCTTCTATCATTTACAATGTCATGGCTGGATTAAACAAAATGAGGAGAATTGACCAGAACAAATTGCAAATGAGCAGGAGGAGAAGCCAGTGTGACTGCTACCAGCTCTCTGTGTGAATTGAACAAGACACTGACAGAGAATGACCTTATCCTTTAGGAAAACACACAGAAGGTTATTGCTTGTGCATTCATTTCCAAGAGATTTTTCGGGAACCCCTACAGTGACCAGAAGAGGGTCACAGAAAGTGTGCAGCACTTAAGAAAATCAAATTCCCCCATTTCTTTAATTCCCCCATACCTTTAGTCCTGTCAGGGGAATGCCTGATGTGGATGTGCCACTTTGGCAGGGGCTGCAGAGCCAAATTCCTGACTCCAGAGCTGTGTTGAAGGCGATAATTTTGAATGCTCCTTAGCAGAGTACAAAATTCTCATGAGAAGCTGTGGTGGAGAGTGTCTTGGAAGCATGGTAAATCCTGTCCAATTTGGATGGGATTCAGCTCACCTAAACATAACCAAATAAAGGCCACACAACACATCTGAAATCAACTGGGATGAATTCCTACCTGGCAGTCTCCCTTGAGAGAATGGATCTTGATAACTCATGGGATACCCAGATCTTCTGACTACATTAGAGGATTGGATCCCCTTCACATAAAACCAAGAAACTTTGGACAAACCTCCTTATCTGAGGGAATCTGTCAAAAAATGCACCCTAGTCTTAAGCTCTGGAAGCCCGAAGTGGCATTATACTTGTCCAGAAAGTTAATTTCTCCTGTTCTTTCCCAAAGATGCTGCTAAAGATTTGGGCTTTCATGTCACCAAAAAAAGCTATTTGGAACTGAAACATGGGTGTACTTTTATTGATACTCTAAAGGGTGCCTTGCTTTGATTTCAAGAGGCTGGGTAACACAGAAGGGAAAAAAGTATTGCCAAGCATCTTCCATTCCAAGCATTTCTTTTCCCTAACAGATTTTCTTGGTGAGTCATGGAACCAGCAGCTTTTGTAAGTTACTTCCTTGAGGAACTGGAGTGTTCTTAAGTATGAACTTAAAATATTTTAGCTGCAGTATTATAGATTGAGTCAAACTTACTTTCCAGGTTCCTCTGCTCACTGAATTTAGCCATTAGGAAAGTCTCCAAAATTTTTTCCTTAAAACTTTAGAAGAAATTGGGGCAGAGAATGACTCCACTTGACCTCTCCGCACTGCATTTTCAGGAATGGAAATTCTAACTTAAAGTGAGCTGGGGAGGGGGGGAAGTACTCTCTTTGAAAAATACTGATTAATCATGAATTAATCATTAATAATCATTAACACAGACTGCAGATACTGGCATCCACCTTTTCCACTACAGTTGTTTTCAGGTAAATGTGGCTGTAGCTTGAGCAGGAAGACTCACACCAAGTTTTTGGTGAGGAACCAAATGCAAGAAGATTGGCTTGAAGAAGCCCCCTTGAAACCACAGAATGATGTGAACACTTGTGTTCCCACTGATACATGGAAGAGATGCCACAAATCCATTCCCTTCATCCTCCCCACTTCAGAAAGGGCCCTTTCTGTATCTACAGCTGTTCCTTGGTCACGTGGAAGAACTTCACTAAGTTAGGTGTCCAATGAGTCAGAAATGGGATTTTATCTGTCCCACCCCAAGAAGTTCAAGGTCACAGAATCACTGAACTACAGAATATCTCAAGTTGGAAGGCATCCATGAGGATCCTGACCATGGGGTCTGTGTGCAGGGTATAGAATAAGAGCAAGTTGACAGCAGCAATCCAGGATTTTGCTCTCAGCCAAGCTGTGGATGAAGAGAATCTGATAAAGGGATTTGAAGAGTGTCACCACAGTGGGCCACGACTCCCAAGGATGGGGAGGCCTTGAGAGGAAGGAAGAAGAGGCACAGCCAGAAGATAAAGATGAGGTGATGAGGGGAGCAGCAGTGAGCTTTGAGAACAGAAGAGAGCTGGAGGGCAAGGGGCAGGTTGGTGACGAACTCACCATAAACTGGCCCGAATCGCCTCCCGCTGGCACGGAGAGGGACCCCGCAGGGCGTGCCGGGGAGGACCAGGAGTGCAAAGTGCTTAAAGGCTTGGTCAGCAGTGGCAACCCCCGTGTGACAGGCACAGAGAGGTGGGAGCGACGCGCTCAAAGCCGCAGGGGAGCCGGTGGTGGGCGTCGGGGGACAGGGCAGCCGCCTCTGGGGCTGGGGCCGCGTGCGGTTTCCTGAGCTCATCACTGGACGACCCTGTTTCCTCACCAACGCTCTCTCCGTGGCAAACTGGGGTGGGGGAAGAAAAGTTATCAAGACTGAATCAGTGAATTCCCCTCCCCAGGAATGTTCACTGTGGATAATGGGTCTATTTTCTGCCTTTCACCTAAGGAGAGGGGGAATTTTACCCAGTAGACCCAGGCTATTTATTACAGCTGAAAGAAATACAAAACCTCTGTTTGGATGGTGTAGATGGGTATGATCCCGGGTTTGGATGTGTGTCTATATTATACACACCCTCATGTGGACATAGGCTATTATATATTTCTATAATATATAATATAGTATATAATACACACACACACACACACACACACGCACACACATGTGAGATACTCAAACACCTGAACTCCTCTTAAGTCATGGAATCAAAAGGCTCTTCTTTGAGGGGGACACTCACTACATTTTCTATATAGACAACTTTGTACATACAAGTCGTAAAGTGCGTTAAAAAGCGCGTAAAATTTTCTATGTAGAAAACTATGTACATATAGCACACACATGTACTAAAACACTTGGAGTTAAGCCAAATTTCACCTTCATCTTCACATCCCCAATACCTACAATACAAAACCAGAATTAAAAAGAAAAACCAAAACAAACAAAAAACAAAAGGAACCAAACAAAGAGAAAAATTTCTAAAACCCAAGAGAGAGAAATGAATCAAGAAAGGAAACCAAACCCGAAAAACAGTCAACAGAAGCCTGGCACATGTAGAAAACATTGATTCACTTAGAGAACATAAAGAGGGTCATGTCCGAACCTCCTTTTTCTTAAAAACAAAACCAAACCCCTTTTGTTTGTCTGTTTGTTAGCTCTTATTGTTTGAGAAAAGTCACAGTAGCACTCTCACCTTGAACCAGAGTTTGGAACTTTTTGTGTTTCTTTGTACAAAAGAAAAAACGGTTTAGGTTATGGAAAATAGTTGGGAAATTTGAGGTTGGAGAGAGGAGATAGAGAGAGAAACTGGAAGATTGCATAGTTGTGAACAGTGGCTTCTCATCAAGGTGAAAAAGTGCATCATCTGATAAAATAGCATTTGATTATTATTCTTTTTTGTTCGGTTCCATACTTTTTTTTTTCCTCAGTCAACTGTACATGTCACACATGAAAAGGTATTTACAGCACACACACATGCTAACATTAAACGTCTGACACTGAAACAGCCATTCTTTAAAGGTTCCATCAGAGTTTGTTCCATGCAAATTTGTATTCTTTTTAAATACATTTTTTGCTACATCCTAAGACCACAGACTTGTCTAAGCCCATCTCATGTAATTGTGATCATTAGCAACACAAAAAGGGGAAAAGCACCAAAATGGCTCGGTTTGATCACCAAACCTCTGCTTTGACTTCTTTCTCTTTTCATTTTCATTCCTTCATCACTGCTGGTTGTTTGCTTTTTAAATTTTTTTTCTCTTTGTTGTTGTCATTTGTTTACATTAATTTTCCAGAGATGGGAAAAAACAATTGACTTTTTCTTTTTTTTTAAAGTTTTCTTGAGGTAAGAGTTATGCTCAGGACCTGGGGCAGGCAGCAAAGCTTTCAAAAGCATTTGAGAGATGAGGTGTGAGGCCAAACACTGCCACCAACATTGTAAACTAACAATGAAACAAAACAAAACAAATAAAATTGCGTTGAATATTCCAGGTTTCTGTCCCAGCTAAACCTCCCACCCTCTTTCAACCCTCTGTCCTTTTCCAAAAAACCACAAATGGAATGAAAAGGAAATAAAAGCAACTTGGCACATTCCCTCTTGCACCAGACAAACGAAAAAAGACAGGTGTTGTGCATTAAAAAAGATACTTCAAAAGCTTTTCATGCTTGCTGCCTGTCTCAAGTGCATTTTAATATATGTCTGATCATTTACATTTATATAGGAAAGTCATATTTGTTACACTTTATACAGAATCACTTCATTTTTGTCCTTTTTAAACCTTTTCACTTTTTTTTTTTTGTCTTTTGGATAATGAGTTGGTAACAATCTACAGTAAGGCTGCACAGGAAGAATACTGTGTGGTTTATTTTTTTTTAATCTCTAAGAACCAAAGTATATAAAATGAGGTTTGATTCTAGCACCTTTTACAGTATTATTGGTGTTGTTCCCTTTAGGAAAAAAAATACCTTCACTCCACATCTGTTTTATCATCTCTCTTTAGTTTCAGCAATACTTCAAAGGTAACAATAAGGGGGTGATTGACCCAAACCAGCAGTCCTTTGACAAAAAAAACCTCTCCCCCCTGAAGTCAGGCAGAACTGCTCATATGAGCAAAGCCTTAGCCAGCTTCCCTCCTGCCTGCCAGTGAGGGCTGGGGCAGCAGTTTGCTCTGAGCAGCACGGAAAACCGAGCATCCAAAGAGGGGAAAAAACCACACCAAGTTGCTGGGGCAGCTGAGATGGAGAGGCTCGACAGCAGATGGTTGTGCTCGGGGTGGGGGCAATAACACTGCTTGCCGCAAGGCGCAGAGGATGCTGCCTTGGGATGCTCCCCTGGGATGCTGCCCCACCGACCCCATCGTCCTCCTTCCATGGCAAGGGGAGACCTCCCCATCCCATGTGAGGAGGAAGATGTGGCCTGGCAGCATCCACTGGGGAGATTTGGAGAAATTTTTGTAAATTTCTATGATGTGAAATAGCATCTTTCACTGAGAGCGTTTCTGGGAGTTGGGAGAAGGAAGCTGGAAAAATAAAGAACAAACCATGGGAAAGAGAAGCTCCTTGCCAAGGTTGTAATGTTTTACAGGACGTTTGTTGGTTTCATTCGAGCAGTGTTAATCCTGCAGAGGAATGGTCCATTCCCCTGACAGTGGCATCAGAACCTCAATTATATATATATAATTATAACTATAGCAATCTATCTATCTAGCTATCTATCTATTTTTATTTATATAAGTATACATTAAAGTCTGTTACTGCACTGGCACCTAATACAGAGGAAAAGTACTGGCGTTGCTGCTGGATGCAAGTGGTTGCCTTGACTGAAGTCCTGTGAAGGGTGAGCACCACAAGGAAAGGCACCACGAGGCTTTGAGAGTTGAAATGTTGCTGCCCTAACATAGCCATCATCAACAAAAATAAAGAGCTTGGTGGAGTTCATGAGGGCAGGTGGGGCCAGACTGAATTCTGGCCTCGCTGATGACAGAAAAAACAGAGTTATCCCAGAAAAAAATACTGGGGTTTACACAGGGTGGCTGACGGTGAAATTGAGACCAGAGTTTGGTCTTTTAAGGGGCACGTTGATTTTGCGAGCTCTTATGTAGCACTTTGGACACTTTTTATCAGCTTTCCTAAATTCAGACAACCTCTTTGTGCCATGTTCAACACATCTTCACCAATGGAAGGAAAAACAGGATGGAACTTTGAGCACTCAGGGAATAATCTAACACAAAGAGGGCACAGCCTGCTGTGGGCTGCCTCCTGGGATGGGCTGGATGCCTTCAGCTCCCACTAAACCAGGGGAAGTTGAAGGTGCTCAGTGAGTCAGATCTCATCCCTCTGCATAGCCCTGTCCTGAATATCTCAATCCATCACACCCCAGGAGCTCAGAGAATAAATTGTCCTGGACACAGGCAACAATTTTGATGGGTTGGCAGAAGTCCTGCCAGGCTGAGGCAGAGATGAAACCTGCATCTTTCTGGTTTTCCAAGGTCTTAGCCTGTGCTTCTCATTCCCTCCTTACTCAATCAACATTTCCGCTGTGCTAAACTTTTATGCTGGCCCTTGCTCTATTTCTTCTGCTCATAAACTCAAGCACATTGCCCTGCAAGATGTAGAAAACCAAGGAAGAGCTGGGAATAAACCAGAGCACATCCTCAGAGCCCTCCTGCAAAACGAGAAGTTGCTGCAGACACTGCCCATCCCCAAGGGGCTCCCTGTGCATAAGGTCATTGCTTGGTGATCGAAAAAGAAGAGACTCGCAGGCACTCGATGCCAAGTTAAGAGCACAGGTTTTGCATCGTGTTGACACCTGTCAGCCCATCCCATCTGAAAATCCCGAGCTCTCCCGACAGCTGCCCCCGCTGTCAGCGGCATCGCGCCGAGGCAAGGACAGCACCGATGAGCTTGGTGGAAATTTGCTCGCTGGACAGAGAGGAGGGGCAGGACTGTCCCCAGGACTGTCCCTGGCCACTTCTGGCCAGCTTAGAGCAAGGGTGGGTGGCAACCCCATGTGAACCAAGCACTGTGTGTGTGGCTTGCTGGAAGAAGCCAAGAATGGTGTTGGGAGACCACTGTGGGGGACTAATGGAGTTGCCTGCGGCAGGACGTGACATGGTTTTCCTTGTTCATTCAGGTAAACTTTTGGGCATCTGATTTAGATCCCAGTCTTTCTAGAATCCCAGGAAGGCTGGCTCAGGAGCAGAAATGACCTAGGAAGAAGCCAGCCTCTCCCAGATGAACTGAAAATCCTTGATCCTAACTTGGATGGATGGGCATCTTCACCTGCAAGCCACGCTGGGTCGGAATGGCACCGGAAGGAAAACTTCAGATGAAGGACCTGGGTTCAGAATGGGCTGAGTTTGGTTTATAAGGCAAATTCAAGGCATGGGCATGACCAAGTTTCAAGCTTAGCTGACAAAAAATGTACTTTTTACTAGGAAAGCTTAGGCCATTATTCCTGACTGACGCACCTGATTGAGAGGGTCTGGAGTGAGGGGAATTCTTTGGAATTTTTTCAGCCAGGCAGGATTTAAGGTGGGAGAATAAGACACAGGAGGGATGCCTGTGGGATGAACTCTTGGGAATCCACTTGAGGACCCATGTGCTCTCTCCACCTCTGCTGTCAACACCCCCATGGCCCAACAGGACTGTGCTAAATCCTTGGTTTCTCAGTTGACTTCCTTGGATGCTTTCCATGGGAAAGAGGGGAATTTCAGAGGATGGAGAAAAATGCCTCCCAAAATCTTATTGTGACGTTTCAGAACGATCTGCCTGTTTGTGTCTGCTGAACCAAATGGGGACAAGAGGAAGGTGATATGATGGATTTGTCCTGCTCTGCTAACCACCACCATGGTCCCACAACACTTTTGATATTAAGGACTGGAAGCACATCACCAACATTGTCTAAATAATCCTCTCATCACGCTTGTGAGGGAACCTTTATCCCTTCCAGTTTACAGATGAAACATGGAGCAAAAAACCCCCAAAACCCCCAGGTTAATCCTGTACCCCTAACAAATTATTTTTACCACTTTGTAGTGATTGTGGAATTTGTTCTCCTTGAATAAGATTTATTTGAGGAATTAAGTGCAAGAGTGTTTTCCAGGTTTTGAGTGTTAACGTGTTCCAGTAGTGATTAGTTGAATTTCAATGTTTATGGGAAAAGTGGCACTTCTGCAATGGAAGTATTTAAATTGTGCTATTCTCTGTGGCTGTGCCAATTTTCCAGTACTATCAAAATTCACTAATCAAAAACTCTCCTAGGATGACAGCTCATTTGAGAGTTTTCCGTAGACTTTTAGGATTCCTTTCAATCAGAAGAGCTTTGCAAGAAGTAAGATTGACAAAGATTTTTAAATGCACATTGCAACACCTGGGGTAAACGTGGCAGAGATCCAGGGATGGAGGTGGCATCAGACTGACCATTCCCATATCACATGCCCTGGAAAACAGGCCAAGGGCACCAGGGAACATCTTACACCTGCCAGCAGACACAACCCTAAAATCCTCTTTGACTTCCCAACCAACAGCCCATGGCAGAGATGGAGAGAGAACGTGGATCTTCAGGCACCATGATTTTCAAAATAAATCCAAAAATATTCACACCACAGGAAGGGCATTTCCTTGCAATCAGAAAGTCATTCAAAGCCTCCAGAATACAGAGCCTTCCTGTGATAATCCTGGTTTTAGGGGAACAGCTCCACCATGGAATATGCTGTTAGATTCCCAAAGAGATTCCTTGGTCCTATTAGTGTGGAAGAAGGAACACACAGAAAACCAAGCAAGAATGTCACCCCAACTGTTATCTCATACTCTTTTTATAATAAGTGGCCACATCAGATTTAGTGGAATGGTCCAAACTTGGCCCAGTGACAGGAGTCACCAAAGTGAGATGTGAAATAGTCCTTCCCTGAGTAAATAAAACACTTTTAAAATGAATTCCCATTCCTCGTTGGGACAAAAGGCTGAAATGGGAAAAGTTTGCAGAGCAGAAACAGTAGCCAGAACCATTTTTTTTTTTTCTGATAGGAAAATATTTTCTGTGGAAACCCCCTCAAGTTTTTGATCCATTTTGGGAAGGGACATATTTTGTAGCTAATGGAAAATTGTGATATTCAAGGTAAGATCTTTTCCTTCTCACTCTCCCTACAAAGAAAAGATGGGAAACAAAGGGATTTGTCTGTGATACCTATTTAGACCCTCCTTCAGGAAACACACATCACAGCTCTCCTCCAAATGACTGCAATTACATCAAATTTAAGGCTTATTTAATTGCTCGAGTAGTTCTGGGAAGTCTATGGATAAGTGCAAACCAGTCCACTTTCCCTACTACTTATCCATCATGAATTTGTTGGCTGATACTGAGACTTCAATAATCATTGAAAAAAAAAAAAAGGTTGTAGGGGTATGGTTTGAAATTGAAATAAGTTGAGGGGAGCACTTTGTAGTTTCTCCCACAGTGTCAGGTCACAGAATCACAAAATATCTTGAGCTGGAAGGGACCCCCAAGGATTATGGAAGTCTAACTCCTGCATGGGACAACCCCAAGAATCACCTGGTTGAAGTCAAGAGGTTTCTTCTTTAAGCTGCTGAAATTCCTGTGGGTGTGTGTCCCTGTGTGCACTTGCATGCCCTCAGAAACTGAAACCAACCCCTCAAGAGAACAGATTGCAGGTGTAATCAGCTGGCATTTGTCCTGGATTTTCCCTAGTTAGGAAGGAACAGTGTTTGGTTTTAGAGTGGAAGAAGGAGAGGAAAGGCGGGGGCGGTGTGCAGGTGGCGTTCAGCTGGGGCTGAGGGGAGGAGGTTCTGGCACTGGCAGCAAGTTTTATTGGTAAATACAGCTAGAAAGGAAAATATGAGCTGCTTGTCCTTGTGACTGATGAATGGGAATGACATCTGGAGGCAAAACAATAATCATTGCCTTTGAGTGGCATTTGGCATTTGAATTTTAAGGGCTTGAAATCAGATTTGGAGGGTTTACTCCCTGCAAAGGAGGGCCCTGTTTGCTGTGTGTGTTGACAGGGCTGCTCTCATTGCTGTGCTGATACTGGTGAAAGGAGAAACCATCTCTTCCTCTGGTAATGCCAGGGACTACAAAGCCCCCACAGAGATCAGGGATAGTCTACACTCAGATGGCTTCTCTTGGAAAGATACTCCTGCTTTTGCCCAAGTTTTGCCTGGGTTTTGACAAACCCTACAAGCTGAAGCATGAAATCTATTGTCACAGTTGAAGGAAAAGACCAATAGGGCCCTGTTTGGGCTCCCCATACCAGTAGGAATTGGTGCTTTTAGCATAGATAGTGTAAGGAGGCACCTGGCCATCAGTGGAGCTCTATTGATTTATCCTGATGCTGTGTTTGACCCTCATGTTTTGTCAAATTTGGTTTCCAAATTTCTTAACAAGTGGAAGATAGGTGGGACAGCATTTCCTCAGGACCTTAAGCTTCTGATGGTCTTTTAATTTAAAAACAAGAAAAAAAAAAAACCTACAAGGAATGTTTATTTCAACCCTGCTTGCAAATCCCAAATTGCTAGCACCTCTCACCAGGAATGACCTTCCTCATCTCGAAAAAGCCCTTTGGAATTCACAATGTGTTCATATATATTAAAACATATATACTGCTGCAGTAACATGGCATGTATGCTCACCTATATTTCCACGGGACTGGGGATATAGACTCAGACATACATGTTGATTAATCCCTTTAATCCTGAAAATTCATAGGCACCCTCTTCACTTCAGGCTTAATATATAGTAGGAAGAATTCTCTCTCTTCCTGCTGTTTTACTCTCACTGCCAAAGTGGGTCATACCAAAACAACAGGGTGCAAGTACAGCCAGGTGGTTTCCCTGTTAAACAGAGCAATTTCAGGAGAATTAAAGGGTGATTTATCAATAACATGAACTTCTTGTCTTTTTTTTTTAAATATATATATATATATTATAATGCCCTCAATACCTTATAGGCTATATCCTATTTAATTCCACGAGGTGGGCGACAACGAGCTTTGAAAGCAGTCTGCACCAACACCTTTTTGCTCTACCAGATACACGAGACTTTAATTGCTTTCAAAACCACACTTGCCCTCTCTCAGCCCTCTCAGTCCATCCCTGTTCAAGACACAGATGTGTGGTGCTTTTTAGGACAAAGAGGGAATATCAGTTTGTTGGCCAGCATTTGGTTGGGTCAAACAAAGCAGTTAGCATAGCACCGAAGGAGTTACATTGCTGTTTTTTTCCCAACATCAATCTTTTTTTTTTTTTAATTTTTTTTTTTGAACAGAAGAAGTAAAAAGAACCCAGATGCACCAAGCTGAGTGCTTAAAACAGGGCAAAGAAACAGCTGGGGAGAAGGACGGGGAAGAAGCAGACCCAAAGCCGATGCGGATGAGCAATGGCCCATCTGCAGGAGTGGGGCTTCTAAATTAGCTCTGCCCCAACAGGAAGATGTGCAGCTGCCTGGAAATTCAGGTGGAAGAGCCTGGCCCCTGTAGCCAGGAGATTTTGAACCCCCTCCCCATGGTGGATACGGGGAAGGGACAGGGAAGGTACGTGGCAGACCAAGCCAGAGCTTCCTTCTTGCTCCATGCAAGGCAGGTCTTGGGCTAGAGAAGACAATGGCCACTGAAACTCCTCCCAGTGATCCCAAACAGACCAGACTCCACAGTCCTTACTCAGGACAGAAAAGGAGACCCAACAACAAAATCCAGGAGTTTTGCCTGAGTAAGGAGTGCGTGAGCAGACTTCACAAAACTTCTCCAAAAAAGGGAGAAGGGAGTCCTGCCTGGCATTGCATTCCCACAAGAGACATCATACAATGGTCAGGACACTTAGACAATAAATAGACAAAAAAACCACTAAACCCCAGGCTTTCTATCACACGTTTTTCCCTTCTGAATCATCTGACCAGTGATGACATTTGGAGCAATGAACTGGATCCCTTCCCTTGTTCTAAAGAAAGTTATCCTGGCTTTCACCCACGTGGCTTGGGGCTCAACCAGGGATGAATCCACCTCGATGGACATGGAACCAACAGCCAAAACTCCCGCAGGTGGCAGAGGAAGTTTTGCCTGCAGGAGGACGGTGAAGGCAGCCCGGTCTGGTCTCTCTAGGTGTGGCACAGGTTTTTTCTCCAGGAAAGCAGGGACTTCGGGAAGAGTTGCACGGGAGCAGCGTTGGGTCTATTTTATCCTTTCACATCCCACCTTCGCCCTTTGCATAAGGAAACAGTTCAAAAACCAAAAAAAAAAAAAAAAACCAACAAAGCTACTGTACAACCAAGTAAACTGCAATTTTTGTGCTGTCTTAGGCAGTCAAGGAACTCAAAAGGCAAAAACAGAAAGAAAAAAAAGATTTTTTTTCATGTGTTTATCAGTTGAGACACTAGTTTTCCCATGCCTACAAGAGTCCTCAGCAATACCAGCCTCCCAAATAAGGTCCAGGCTATTCCAAAACAGCGTGAGCAAATTTTTCACTGTATTCAGATGGAAGCTGATGACTGAAAGATTAGTGCACATTTAACCGTGGCTGATGAGAGCAACTTTTAAAGAAATTCAAGTATTCATCAGTAATCTGTTCGGTTCAGAAATACTTTTGTCATCTTTAGTTTCAAGTTTTCAGAAACAGCAAGGAAAAGGGAAAGGTCACCTGTTGTGTAAGAAAATAATATTGCAAATAGTGCTGTTACATTTGACCAGGAAAGCAAGGCTGTTCAGTTGGCGCACAACAATTTTCTCCGTTCCTTGCTTTTGGGGAGAGAAAAGACTTTAAATCACTTTCTCAAGGCATGCACTAGCAGGTTTTCCTTCTGCATGTTGTAACCCACCCCTTCACTGCTCATCCCCCACAACAGCACAAACCCAGCAAGAATGAAATTTTCACGGCGTGCTTCAAGCACCTCTCACACACGTTAACTTAAGCCTCACAACACCCCTGTGAGGTAGGTTAATATTATTATACCCATGTACAGATGGGTAAACTGTAGGCACAGAAAGGTTAAATCACTTGCCCAAGGTTACACAGCAACTTCGTGGCAGAGCTGGGGTCAAAACCCAGGAGTACTGTCACCCAAAAATCTGCAATGACTTTTAGACCGTGGCCACTTTCTATGCTCTCTGTAAGAGACCATCTGACAAACACAGCATTGCACAAATCCAATTAAATTAACTCCGCGGATTACAAAGTGCCTGGCTTTCAAACAGTTGCCTTGCTGCATGTGTCCCAAAGGAATGGGGAGGGCACAAGAAGGTTTCTTCTCTCAAATAATTGTTTTTTTCAGTTTGCAGGGCTTGGTTTTGGTTTCTTTTTAGGTTTTTAGTATAGGACTGGAAAAGGTATCCACATTGTTTTATCGACAACATCACTTTCCAATTGGGTTCTGTGCATGTCTGAATATACATTGAGGTCCAGATGGTTTATGCAGATTTATTTTAATAGTCACCAGTTGCCTCCCTCCTCATCAGCGAAGAGCCAATGGAACATATGCAGCGATCTGTCATCTCATTTTCCCATTTTTCTCATTATCCCACTGTCTGAGCTTCAAGTAAGGAACAAGGGTTGAACACAGGCAATACCCAGCACAGCAGGAAAGCTCCTCCCTTTCTTCACATCACACCTCAACAGGAAAGAGTCACCACATCGTTATTCCCAAGTTCAAACACAACAGAACAATGAAGCGATTCTGAACGTGCTCATGGAGAATTAATTGGATTGCAACAATCTCTAGCGGTACCCAAAGGTCTGGAAATGCGTTCTGCACACAGTGAAAGGTTTGCCCACGTCTATTTGGGATAGCCTCAAATCTCCTCGTTCAAACCAGGCTGAGATCCTCTGCACCAGAATACACCTGAGCTCCAAGGAAAAATAAAACCAGCAATCATAACCCTGGGAAAGCACCATTCCCAAAGCCCCCAGGGCTTGAGACAACTGCCAAAAGAACAGCATGCAAGCTCCAGCAAGCAAAGGGTCCACAACGGAGTTCACATCATCCCTACCGTCCTACATCAGCCACCTCAGCTTCTATGGGGATTGGCATAGACCTTATTTTGTCATGGTTATTTGGGTTTTTTGTTTTCTGGTGGGTTTTCTTTTGCAGGACCACATTCGATCTGAGCAGAACCCAGAGAAAAGCAAACCCAGTAAAAGGAGGAAAAATCCTAGGAAAGCCTGTCTCCACAAATTTCCACCGACTCCGGCAGGTCCAAATTGTCTCCTGCCCAAGCTGCCCAGCAAGCAGGCACTAAAAGGTTTTGCAAATGCACAGTAGTAAGTTTTCCTTTTCAAAGCACCTCTGAGCTTCAATGAAATCATGCTGGACTAACCTCAGACCACATTTTCTTCAGGAGGTTTAGTCATGCTGCAGGTGTGCAGGTGACAGGTGCGACATGCAGGGCCAGGGGTGGGATAAATTGTGAAGTGAATCTTGTGTGTACAAAAATATATCTATAGAGCACGGGGTGATTGCACTCTGAAAGTCAATAGTGATGCTCCACATGTGAGCTAGGTTTTAGCAGACGATTCACTAAAGCTTGGAATTAATTTTGCCATTTCATCCAGTCAGCTTGAAATAAAAATACATGCAAATGACTGCTGACTTTTGGCAGATGCACAAAAGGACAGGGTGAAGCAGAGAAGTAGCTCCACTGAAAATATATATATTTACACTTGAAATGGGTGTCTCACTTGCACTTTGGACTGGTAAATATTCACCATTGGCTCCTCTTCTACAATTCAGGTTGGATTATCTGCAGATGAAAAATGCCTCGTGTGGGTGGCAAAGCATGACAAGGGCATGGGCAGGGACCTTGTAATTCCTGTGTTTCCACTGTTGATTTGCTCTGGTCCGAATGATTCCTGTCTCTGAATTAGCTGCCTATGGATGTGTAACACTATCACAGTAAACATGCCATCCATCTGACATAGATGGAGGGATGGATGGGTTGACATCCGAACCATAAAAGTGATGCAGTTTGCAAAATAACCTCAGCAAAAGGAACAAAGTGAACTGAAAAATAACTTGTCCATTGAATCAGGAAGAAAACAAAAAAATGCCAGATTGGAGCTGACGTTCTCCACCACCTTCTGCATCCTGATCTGTGGCATGGAGTTACATCTTTGTCAGGAAATTAAGCACTTCCAGGATCCATTCTGGCCACGAAGTCTACTGAGTAGTGCTGGCCCCATCCTGAATCCGAAAATCTTCCACCCCTGATATGGAGCAGCTGCATCCAAACTGCTGACTGGGGACGGTCTCTGGCCAGTGCCAAAGCCTGGGCAAGCTGTGCCTGAGCCCAGGACTCCTTGGAGTGGATCAAAACCATGCCAGGGGAGGTTTGAGCAATAACAGTCGGGATGGTGGAGCCCTCATGCCTTGGCATTGCCCTGGCATGGCACAGTTGGCTGGTTTAGATGATCCCAGGGTGAATCAAGCACCACAAATGTGCCAGAGAACTTGCCCACTGGTCTTGTGAATAGATGCAGGCTCAACCCTCTCCATGGCAGTTTGAAAAGCTCCTCACGCAGCATCTTCTGGCCAGAAGGTGGGATATGGTATAAAAAAGGTACCGGGGAAAAGCTGAGGAGTTAAAATCAAAGTGAAACCAAAAGAAGTTGCTGACCATCCTGCAAAAGTGCACACCAAAAAATCAAAGGGAAAAAGATAAAACAGGAGGAGAGGACGAGACTCTTAGCACTGGGATTAGAACCAATAAAAGGTCTGGGGTAGTTTTCCACCCTGAGCTTTTGGCTTGGCAAAAGGCGCTGTTTGGCAACAAGATCACAGGTAATCCCAAAAGGAAATGGTCACCACCCCAAACTGTCCAGCAGGAACATGTTGGGAGTAGTGGCAGAGCACGTGCTTTATGTTAAGGCTGTAATGAAGTCCTGGAAAAAGAAATAGTTCTTCAGGGAGGACACAGGCTCTCCCTGGAAATCCTTAGCTAAATGAAGATGCTGATGGATATCATTCAAAGAAAGGAGAAGCAGAGGCAGAAAGTTTATGCAAGTAGTGGAACAGTCTCAACTCGCAGTGGAGGCACCTGCCTTTGTTGTTATCCACACTACGAGCCACGAAGGAGGAGGACTTTGGAACAGGGACGTGTCAAGCCCTTGGTTAAGCTGGTTTGGTTGTGAGAAGTTAGCACTGCATTGAGAAGTAAGGACACTTCCAGAGTGTTTTGCCCCTCCACTCCTGGCGCGGGGCGGAGGCAACGGCTGTTGGTGTGGTGTTGTGGAATAAGATCCTGTTCCTGAGGGAAGGCAGGCTGGAGTTGCTCTTGAGAGGCAACACTGAAGGGTCTCCTCCTGCTGGCACCTGGTGACTGTGCCTTGGCTCGTTGTCACTGTCCTGGTGGGAAGGGTCTGGCTGTTCAATGGGGTCAGTGATCAGCACCACATTTCCAGACCTCAAGGTTGATGAGTTTGGGGAGCAGAACCTTCTTAGGGTGCTTTAGAAAACAAGAATGCCACCTCCTGGAAAAATGGTCCCCTAGGAACAGCAGGGCTGTTTGCCATCCATTCCTTTCTCATGCTTTTGCCATGGAAATGCAGATGTGAGGAACAGAGCTCTTCATGCAAGGACCAAGGGGAGCCTTTACATGGGGAATTAGATCAAGATAAGTCTACACTAACATTAAAGGCAAGTCAAAAGAAAGTTCTGGAAGGAGAAATGCACGCCTGTAGCTGGAGGATGGGCACCTCTGTGTTTTAAGGACTCAGTAGGTGGGGACAGGGAGTTCACTTCACAAATTACCTCTTTTTATGAAGACTGCACATTGAGGGGAGAAACAGGGTGAAATGTTAGTAGAACGCTTGAGAAGGAACTGGCTGTGGGGCACAGACAATGGAGAAGGGAAATGAAAGCTTTTCACAAATATATATCAGTTCATGTATATATATATATACATATATGTCTTTATGTGCACAGCAAACAAGAGACTGGGGAGTTAGACAGGGGATGACAAGACCAAATCCCTCCCTTTGCTTGAAAATGTGACCATCACATTGGTTGTAATCAGAGCCCAGAAACATCTGCCTGAAATGGAGTTTGACTGGGAATTACAGTACCACTGACAATTTGGCTTTGTATAAACTTTGCCGTGTGTCTATAGTTTGGCGTGAAGGAGTCCTGCCCTCCTTGAAGGGGACAGACACCAGTTGAATGTTTCCTTTACAAAACAAAATAAAACAACTGAAGAAATCCCAACGTTTTCTCAGAACACTGCAAAGGATCACTGATTGAAAAAAATGTTTCTCTTCAGGTATATTCAGGCGAAGAAAGCATTCAGCTTCTTTAAACTGTTATATAAAATTGGTACTAGTTTCTTTAAATACTATCATAATTAAAAAAACCAACTGATTCCTGAAATTAAAAAAAAATAATAATCATAATTAAAAAATATCCCTCCATGCTGATCTTCTCTTCAGAATAGGTCAGCATGGGAGTTTTGCACCCTAGACAGTTACAGTATTTCTGGAATAAAAAATTGCAATTACACACAGAAAATACTACAGCATTCACTTAAAAATATCTCATTTTGTTGTTGTTGTTTTTCCCCTCCCAAGTAGAGGGATGGTGGGATTGAAAAGATGCCCTGAAACGGGAATATTCCTTTAAAGGAGCAATACTCTCGAAACAGAAAAAGGGTGTCGGATAGACGCAAACCCGATGATTTAACTCGAAAAAAGAAAAAAACCCAAGATATTCCAGCACAGAAACAGAATCCGAGAGAGATGAGAATGTTCAGACACCGAGCGGGTTATTTGGAAATGTCAAGACAACCCCACAGCTTTGCCAGCATCGGAGGTGGCAGCATCTCCTGGCGGTGGAAGGCTAAGCTAAACCACGGCGCTCTCGCTACGCTCTTGGGTTTCCTCTGGTTGTTGTTTCTCGCCATGTACTTACAGTAGAGGGTGACACGAGACAGTTTTTATCAGCAGTTCCCCACACGTAACCGAGTCGAAGAATTTTTCTCAGCTAAATCACAACAACAACATCAACAGAAATAACAAAGCACCAAATTCATCTCGAGACGTGAGTCAGTTTTACAGGTTATTACCGTTTGAAGAAGTTTTGTTGGTTGTTTTGTTGTTGTTTGTTTTTTGTGTTTTTTTGTGTTTTTTTTTAATCCCGACTTTTCATGTTTTGTTTTCCTTAAAAACAAAACAGAAACAAAACAGAAAATCAAAACCCAAAAATCCCCAAAATGGAACAAAGGATGCTTTACAATCACTTTAAGGCTCGCACTGAATGAGACATGACAGGTCTTACACAAGATTACAAATAATACATGTATGCCTTTCACAGCCTTAAAATGATACAGTAGGTCAAATTATTTTGCCAGTCACTGATCAAGTATTGTGCCTTTAAATTGACTCGCTTTTTGCTACCATGCTGAGTTTTATTATTACTGAAATAATTATTAGATATGTGGAAATGTACTTTCAGATCATGTTTTTTTGGTTTATAATTTTGATAATTTTCACATTTTCCAGAAATCAAGGTGGCAGGCCTTATTCTGGGCTCAGACTGTTGGTATTTCCTCCACTGGAGACAGTGGGGCTTTAGCACGAGCGGTTGTTGGGAACAAGATCAGATCCTGTGTTTTCACTCTGATTTGTTACAATCCCACCTTTGTACAGGGTCCATTTCCTCGAGGAAAATGGTCCCAGGGTGGGGTTGCCTTTATAACACGACTCGGTCAAGGCTTGGCCCAATGGTGTTATAAATTCCTTGCCAAATTATCTTACAGACCTGATTTTGTCTTTCAGCTGTTGGAAAAATCAAACTCCACTGGGGTTGTCTTGGCTTTGCTTTCTTATCTTTTCTTTCTTATCTTTAGGCATTTGGAGGGTTTTTTTTCTGCTAAATCCAATATGAGCAACAGGACTTTTTTTTTTTTTTCATACATTTCTCTCTTTTTGTTGTTGTTAATTTTTTTCTTTTTTAATTTAAAGGTTTGCATTTCAGTTGGATGGTTGGTTTTTCTTTTGTTTTTTTCCTGGCATATAATCATCAAAGAGTTTTGCATGAGAAAGGTGACAGTACTTAATGAAACTCAGCACCTAAGGGCATAAGGCAGTTGTAGGTTTGTTTGTTTGTTTTTTTTTTTTATTTTTCAATCAGCACCAATCCCATAAATAATGTTCTACACTTGGTGTACGGTATAAAACTGATGTGGAGATGCCTCCTTCTCCACCTGTGAATCCTAGGTGTGGAAGTTGAAATACTGTTTCTTGTGTGTAAAAAACAAAAGAAAAGTTTTTCTTTTTGTTTTTACTTACAAAACATAGAGAATATCTTTTTTTTTTTATACATACAGCAACCAGAAAGAAAGCTTATCTGAAGGTTTGTGTTTGTTTCATGATCTGTGTTTACCGTAAACAAAAATAAGGTCCCCTCTTTTACTTTTGCTTTAAGGAGCTTTAAAGTGAAGATTCATATTGTAGCAACTCATATAAGAGAGGTCCATCTCTATACCTAATACCTACAGCTGTGGGGGTGACATATTGGAGGATGTTGATAGTTCTTCTTAACCTCCTGTCTACAAAATGAGCATCCCAGGCAGGATATCTTTTTCTTGGGATGTCAATCTTAATGAGAGGCCCCTCGGGGGGGTAGGGTCGCCCAGATGGAGTAGATGGTACCATTGCTCTCACCTGGAAAACGGGCAAGCAAGTGTCAGCTGTGAGTTCCTCCTGTTGCTCCGTGACCGCTCTGGTGGGCGTAGCCTGGGCCCCCCGGTACCCAGGGGTTTGGGGCGCCATGGGCTCAACATCGGGGGGCAAAGGAATGCCCCAGAGCAGCTCGGCGCAACAGGAGCTGGCAAAGATCTTAGCTCTTGGCCCCATGGGATGCAGCACACCATAATATAACAGCATCAAAGCTATCCCAGCAGCAAAGCTAAGAAAGACACAACACAGTGCTGGCACGGCATAGGAGTCAGTGGTGTCAGGATCTCTGTAAAAATACCAAAGGAGCGTCAAGGCAGCGTTCTCCGTCAGGACCACCGTGTAATACGCAAACATTCGGTATCGAGTCCGCCCTTCCTTGACATTAAACCAGCAGAAAATGTACACAATCCCTACCACCATGTTGAAGAGGATCTCCTCCCACTTAGACATGCAGAAATCTGTCCCACCATGGATGATCCAGAAAGCCATGGCACACCAATGGACCACTACAAAGATCCCAAAGTAGAGCTGGAAGATGGAAGCAAAGAGAGCAAAAGAAATAACTCGGGATGAGATGGTGAAGAGGCGCCAGAAGAGATGGATGAGGGCCCCTCTGTAGCTCATACTCTTCTTGTCGTCCCTAGAGTCCCGAAGAAGCTTGTGATAGGAGGCTAGCACCCAAGCCAGGGACATCAGGGAGGCCACAGAGGACACACCTGCCGGAAGACACACAGATCCACTGAGTTAGACAGGAGCTTTGGTGGAAAACATCATCTGCTCACTAAATTATTGCATCTGGGGCAGGCTCTGGAGCCTGAAGGTTCAACTCACGTCAGGTTGTCCTTACAGTCTGGAGGAGAGAAATACAGAGATATCAGTGCGGGAATTGGAAATGGTATCCAGGAGTTCTCTGACTCCTTGTCCTTATCCTCCTGTGCCACTAGATCGGCCACCCCACCCTGGCAGTTCCAGTAGGGAACAGCCTCTGTGCTCATCCTGACTGGATCCACATTGGAGAGTTTGAAGTCCAGATCCCATCTAAATGCTGAAGCCCAAGTGTGAAAGTTACTTTCTTGGAGAGCAGAATCTCTCTTGGAATGCACCAAGGCAAGAGCAGGACACCTGTATTTCCTGCAACTGCTTGGGTTCTTTTTAATCCTAAAATACTATTATTTAAGTGACATTCCCATTGATTTGTATTACTCAGGGTTCCCCATTTGTATTTGCCTTTCAGAAAAACAAGGTTTTTGTCCCATGCAGATAAATCCAGGGAGCATCAAGACTCATCAATACCCTTGAAAGAGTCCCAAAACAAAGGATCCGATCTCTCCAGCAAATCCCTGCCTTGTTTCTGGGATGGATCCAAGACCTCTACTGGAGGTAGCTCTTCTCCAGTCTTGCCTCCTGCCTGGAGCACAAATCCAAGTGACAGTCATGTCAGAGAGGGCACAGCCTGCACTGGGGTCACCTTTAGCCCCCAACACATCCTGCTGCACCCTGACATGGGGCAGAACACCCCATGATATTCCAAAGGGACCTGGTCTTATTCTCCATCCTAACACTTACACGATTTATTTCCTCCAGAAGATAAAATTGTGGGCCCACCACACTTAAGAGGCTTTTAAAAATATAATTCCATTGATTTTCACAAGGGTAGATTAAATAACTCGTGGAGCAAAGCATCACATTAAAAAAATATTTGAGAGATTCCTGGGAAAAGAAAGAGGTGCTGGCATCTTATTCCTTTGCCCACACTGCTGCTCACTGAACAACTGTTCTGCAGGTGGGGACACAGATGATGAACCAAAATCTGTATTTGGGAAGCTCAGTAATTTGGTAGATATGGGTGGTTTGGGCCTTAGCCAAAGATTTATCTGGGAACATCACCTTTAAAGTCCAAAGGAAAAACTGCTAATGGTTCCAAGCAAAACAGTGAGAAATGCCCCTCCATCTCTGATGTGTAACTGGGTGATAGGTCCAGATCTTACTTGGCTTTTACTTCTTTAAGAAAATGCAAGGAAGATCTTGCTGCAGCTGCTCAGAGTTAAAAAGGTAAAATGCCTGAAAAACCTAAATTTCTACATCTCCTGTTTCCTTTTCTCTCTGCTCACAGGGGCCTGGCTTCCATGGGAACGCAAATAAGGTTGACTGACTCCTCAGATCTCACTCTGTAGAATTTATCTTGGTTTTGAGGAGCCCACCCCACAGTGTGGCAGGGTTAGATTTCCCTCCTTCCAATCTATCTGTGTCTGGAGGAGGGATGGTGGAGAAGAAGGTCAGGAAGGATGGCAGACTCCAACTCCACCCTTGCTGGAATTCTCACAGCCTGAAAAGTGCACCAAAACTACACCTTATAATTAGCTCTCAGGTTTCCCTCTGAATCCCTTGCATTTGGGCTCAAATGGACATTTGAATTTCAGAATGAACTTTGAAAAACAGCAAACAGCAGAGCAGTGAGAGCAGTGGCCTTATCCAAGAAGGAAGCTTTAAGCCACCAACTTTAAGAAAGCCACTATTTCCCTTGAGTTCTAAGTCCACGCTAAGAAACACTTGCACATAGGACTTGGGGATTCCAACCACAGACTCACAGAATGGTTGGAGTTGGAAGGAAGCCCTGGAGATCGTCCAATCACTCTGTCAAGGTAGGATCACCTGGAGCAGGTGGCACAGGAACACATCCCAGTGGGTTTGGAATGTCTCCAGAGAGGGAATTCTTTGCTCTCCCTGGGCAGCTGTTCAGTGCTCTGCCACCCTCAGCTAAAGAAGTTCTTTCTCATGTTGAGGTGGAACTTCTTGTGGTTTATTTTATGGCTACTGCTTCTCATCCTGTCACTGGGCACCTCTGCAAAGAGTCTGGCACCATCCTCTGGCACCCCTTGTAGGTATTTATATGGATTATTGAGATCCCCTCTCAGTCTTCTCCAGACTGAAGAGGCCCAGCTCCCTCAGTCTCTCCCCATAATGGATGAAAACTCTTAAATATGAACAGCCTCATACTCAAGCAGATGTAGATTAGATTCATTTTTAACCTACAAGATGAGCTACATTATTGGTAGACTATTAACAGTTTTGGAAGGATGAGTCATGCCACAAAGTTTTGTTATGTGTATAAGTACTGTTTGTTGCTTTGCCTCTTGGCTATTCAGTTTAAAAACTTTCCATGATAAGCAGAGAAAAAATATGTCACTTATTGCCTTATTTTAGTGCTGTTTTACTAGAAACTTGTTCAGCATTAGCTGTACCTGTACAGCGAAACTCAAGCAACACCAACCCACAGGAGACAGATGTGTCAGCCTGGATTAAAAATGTTTCTATTGGGCTCATTTATTCCAGAAAAGAGAGAGGAATTAAATACACCCAAAACAATCCTCCAGTTTGCACATAAAGGCTTTACCTAATGTTTTCAGGGCAGAACCCTCCACTAATCACAGCCCTTGCTGTAAATTGCTCAGAGTGCGTGCGTTGAGTCACTCGCACGGCACCCGGGCTGCTGACAGTCATCTGAACGTCTCCTCCAGCCAGCAGAGAGAGGCAGACACCCCCAGAAAGTGATTCAGCCTGTCCTGACACCCGTGTGTGGGACAGGGAGGGGTTGACTCATGCTCCCAAGGTGTCTGACTCCATCCCTTGCCAGGGGACTTGCGAGCACCAGCAGTCAGGCGGGATGAGCCCCCCTAGTACAGAACAGCTCATTGTCTCTTCATCTGCACCGAGATCTGAGGGAGGCAATGAAGGATCTTTGGGCAGTTTGACATATTTTTGCTGTTGTCTAAAAGTTCACAAGCCTTGTGTTGAATGTGAATTTGGGCACCCTGGTGATGAGCAGGATCTGGACCTGGGTGTGAGGGGGGAGATCTGTAGGTGGATGTCAGCAGTAACTATGGAGTAGTGTTAAGACTTTTACATCACACTTACTTACTGCCACAGAAACTATTCCCTAGCTCTTTCATACAGACCTAAATGACACAGCACTTTTGTCATCTTGACCACAAGTTTCCCATTCCCAACTTTCCCTGTGACTTCTAGCCTGTGACATCTTCATGCAGTTTACAATTCTCACGGATGGTGAGATAAACAATCCCTTTTTTTCCTCTCAACTTCTCCAGACTTTATCTCTAAGCAACTTAAGACATCTCTTCAATTATAACTAAAACAAACAGTCCTGAAAAGTTGGATCACATGAGCAGTCATTTTTTATTTTGATTCTGACTCTTGCATGTGGTAAATGATGCACCTTGGTGGAGCATGAGTAGGTTTCAACTCCCTTCTAATGTTTGTTTATCAAAGAGATGAGGTTGGGTAAACAGTGAAGTCACTTCGAAAAAAGCCCACTCCCACTCTTCCCACTCTGTTCCCAGCCTTGGGAGTGGAACATCCCCACCATGCACAACTACATCTCTGCAGGCATTCTCAAGTCAGGTGCAAATCAGCTCCTGTGGGGCTGGAAGCTCTGGGATCTGTATCCCACCTGCTCACAACGAGTCAGACTGGCACAGACTGGGGTTCTCTTCAAACCTCTCTGCCCTATGAAGCCATGGGTGACACACAGGCCAAAGTCAGCACTATCAAGGAGTCAAGTCCCTGTGTCTTGAATGACACAGCACAAGAAATAATTCCCCAGATTCCTTTAGGGATGAACCCTGAAGTCCTGGCAGTGAGACATCTGCTCACCTACATTCAGCATGAGGAGGCAGAGCTCTACAATGTCCCTTTTGACAGATGAAGCACCAAGATTTGAAGGATTTACCCAAGATCTCATATAAAATCCAAGCTAAACCAGCGAGTAGTTCTCCTTCACATCACAGTGAGCTTGACAAGACATTTCAGACAGGATTCAGCTCCTACTGTGGAGACTCACCCCAGGGTGTCCTTGGTTAAATGATGTCTGTTTGCTCAAAGGAGGATCAAAGCTTAGTGAAACCATCACAGGTGGGAATCCAGCAATGTTTGAGGTGCTTTGGGATATTCCAGACCACCATGTGGAGCTGGCAGGTGTGACAAACTTGCATGCAGAGGACAAGAACATTTCTGAACTGGGAGCTGGGGTGAAGGAAGGCACTCAGGGCATTTCAGATGACACCAGCTGAGACTCAAAAAAATTCTGTCTTTCTCAGGGGAGCTCATGATCCCTCTTCAATGATAAACACATGTGCATCAGGAAATGGCACAGAGAGTTGAGAAAGCAGTGGGAAATAAGGCAGGTGTATAAAAGTTAAATTTCTGAGAATGTCAGGCCAAGGAATAGATTCTCTGAGAAAGGGAAACAAGAGCTGTTGCTTTGGATCATGAAAGCCTGGTGGACTTGAGTACAATGTAGACAGTGATCTGATACCAGAGGAGAAGAGCCTGAATGACTCTGAATTCAAGGGAAACTGCAGAAGCTCACAGGAACACCCTGAATTTCATCCTGGTTTGGTTTTCCTCCTCTGGTTCCTACCCATAGTCCAGAAAAAGCAAAGGTCATCTCAGATTTGTAAAAAGGCTCTTTGGGAAAAAAAACCCCAATCCATCCACATGAAACAATCAAAGCAATGACTCCCCTGAAATTGCCATTGTTGCTTTTAAAGCCTGGGAACAAAAACAGTGCAGGGAAAGCCATCCCTGTCTATCTGGCCTATTCCTGCTATGCAGGGTTTTACAACCACTCTAATGGAAAAAAATCACACACACACACACACACACACACACACACACACACAAATGAATATTTAAAATGAACAATACACCCATTCTTGGCCTTACTCAGTGCTGTCCAGCTGAGGAGAGAGGATTTTCACTAGGGGTAGGTACAGTTTTCATCACAAATCCAGCTGCAGGTCATTGGCTGCCCATAATTTGGATGCAGTTGCTGTAGCACATTCCCTGAGCATTTCCTGTGGTGCCTGCCCCTTTAATGCTGAAAATGATGCCTGAACAGTGCTCTATTTCTTTTTTGACATTAATTCTCCTTAAGACTCCACTAAAACAAAATGGGAAGATACCAACATTTCTCCCGGGTGAGCGGGATGGCAAATATTGAGTGTGACATGAAACCTTCCCTCAGCCCCAGTGCAGAGGCAGCTCTTGCTTAATGCCAAGTGCCACATTTTAGTTCATCCCCATCCCTCCCTGGCTGCTCAGGCCCCTGTGCTGTGAACCCTGTTATCCTGTTTTCCCCTTTGGGTGGCACGTTCCTCCCTGAAGCTCAGTAGGAGACGAGGAGCAGGCTTTCATTTTGATGCACACGGAGTGAAAATGCATTTATACACAAAAGAGATCAAGGCAGATCCTGCTTTTGTAACAACAGGGCCTGAAAGTCACTCTCCCTCATTTTCTAATCTGATTTAATTTGTTTGTGTCAGAGTAAAAGGGGTCAGAATCAGACCCCAGGTCTGATTTTCATTGTTTCCTGATGGATTTTGATGCTTGATCTTTCTTAATTCTTTCCCATCAGAAGAGGGAATGACTTTTGTTTTTTCCCCTTTATTTTTCTTCTTTATTTGTCTCCTTAAAGATGGAAAAATACAGAACATTGCTAGTATATAAATAATAAAGGTCTGCACAGACTATTTTGCCTTTCATTTTCCTCACTGGATTTCAGGACACTTCCTTAAACAGTTACTCCAGTGTGCCACCATTCCAGTATGGCAGATGGGAACTGTTCCATCTATTGTGAACATGATGCAAAAATCTGACCCAGGAATGGCCTCTTCCCGTTTATGTGACACCTCTGTGCTCTACTAAGAGCTGGAATTACCAGGGATGAAAATCCAGATCTTTACACTGGGGAGACTGGGAAGAAATACCACACCAGTGTCCTGCCCTTTGCTCTTTTCTCATGGAAAATATTTTGGTTTCATCAGGTGAGGGGTGAGTTTCACATCCTCAGCACCTGCTCCCTTCCTAGGGAGATCCTCTGGGACCTTCCTCCACGGGGTGTCACATCCCCATTCTCCAGGATCCAGCTCACCTGGACATAGCATCACCATTCCATGAGAAATAAAAACTCCTGATGACTGGGAAAGGCAGGATGCAAAGGTAACTCCTTTCAGGGACAGATTTCCAAGTAGGTCTGGATAACAAGAAAGTCTCCTAGCACCAAATCCCACTGGAATGCCACACAAGGCTTGTGCTGAGTTTCTGTACAGGATAGTCCATGTCCAAGCTGGCACAAGGAGAGCTCTTGCACATTAGACCAGAGGCACATCCATGTTCCCAAACCTTTCTCTGTGAGAAAATCCATGCCCAGGCAACTCCACAAAAGCTCACTCACATGGAGATTTGCCCTCCTGCCCCTCAACAGTTAAAGTCTGGCTCATGTCCTGAAATGCTGCTTCCTTTTGCTAAATTAAGATGTCCTTGGTGACCCCAGAAAAGCCGAATCTCTCCTTAGTTCCTCCCCCAGCCCACGCCTCAGCACTGCCTCGAGGAAGCATCCATGGGGTCACCAGGGATTGTGTTTCCAAAGGCCTTGCCTTCCTTGCCCTTTCATCCTGCTGCCTCTCAGCTGTCCCCAGTGCCCCTTTTCCCTGCTGCAGGAAGGGGTGTCCAGCCACACTCATCTGATCTGGGCTCTCATTATCTCGGCTGCTTCTGTCGTGTCTCCTCCTATTCATGTTCTCTGTGAACTCGGGCACTCCAAACCAGCTCCAACCCTGCAGCCATTGAGACTTGGATCTCCTCCTGGATGCAAGCCAGAGACTGATCCTGCTGTGGGAGGCACGAGCACCCCAGGCCAAGCAGAGATGGGATAATCCACCCTCTGTTTGGGATTGTCCTTGAACAACCTCAGTGAAGTGTCAATCTCCTGTTCAAAATGTTGGCTCACCACATCATGACTGGCAAAGCTTCCCCACTGTTCTAAAACCCTCTGTATGAAGATACCCTGTCCATCATGGGCCTCAGTGTTTATTTCATGCCAGGAATGCTGTCACACATGGGATGAGCTGTCTGGAAATGCCTCTGTCTCTCCATTGACTCCTCCTGGTGAATCTTGGAATGGTTTGAGAGGGAAGGGTCCTTAAAGCTCATCTCATTCCAACCCCCTGCCATGGGTACAGACACCTTTCACTCTCCCAGGTGGCTCAGCCTGGCCCTGAACACTTCCAGGCATGGGGTTCAAACTGAAATAAACAAAGAAGAACATGGTAAGATGAATAGTAGGTAACAGAGGTTTGACATCCACCAGCTCCCCACAAGAGCTCATGGGGGAACACTGAGTCTCAGTGAGGTGAAGAGAGGAGAAAGGAGGATTGCTGAGACCTGTTCCTGGCTCCAGGATGAGCAGAACAGCCCACAGTGACTCCTGCAGAGCAGAAGCTGACAGACCTGACGTGATCTGGGCATATTCAAGTGACAACACAATGAATTTATACCACTGAAGACCAAGCAGGTAAAACCAGCCCCCAACACCCTCCTGATGTGAGAAGGGTGCCATGGTCAGCCAGAGGACATCCTAGAACAGCCAGACAGAGTTACCAACATCCTCAAGGGGTAGAAGAAAGAGAACATCCCTCTGTTACATCACTGAGAAGAAGGCTGGTCTCCAACAGGCCTGGTGTACACAGCCCTCAGCAGCATGAAAGCAGCATGCTTTCCATGACAGCCTTGCCCCTTTCCCAGGATGCTGACTGCAAGTATCTCAGGTTTTACCTATCTATGTAGGGAAAGAAGCTGCTGACACCTTTTCCAGAGCTGGAACATTTCTGGCTGGGGGAACTGGGGGAAATCTCAGTCCCTGTATAAGCAGAGGTCCACAAACAAGCCTCAACTCACTTGGCTAACTGGGTTCTGTGATCCTGTGTGGTGAATTGTCACCACAGATTGGCTCATAAAAACCAGCAGAGAGCAGAAGGACACATGGGAAGAGAACCTGGTGGTGGTATCTGAACCCCAAATGAGAAACAGGTTTATTTGTAGACCCTGAGCCCAGCTGGCAGAATCTGCCATGCCCATCCTGTTAAAATGCCTCAGGAGTTGTGTCCAACCTGCCCAATGGGAATGGTTCCTGGACTATGTGAATTTATTTTCTCATGCCTGGGAAAGCTTTGGGAAAGGGCTGGCAGGCAAAACTCTACCAGAGACCAATTTAGCACAAACACCTGAGTGCTTGGGCTCCAGCACTGTTTGTGTTACAGGTATAGAGAAAATCTGATCACAGTCCTCTGTTTATCACAACCATGGTAGTATAATCCTTTTCATAATGTTAAAAATAACGTGGAAGACCTTTGGCTCAACTCCTCAATGCCTGGAGATAAAGCTTCTCATATTATCAGATTTTCCAGGCTGGGCAGAGTAAATTAGTCCAGGTGGCTGCTGTGTCTGGACAGCTCTGGGGAGCCCAGGCATGGCAGGTAGAGCTTAGGTAAAGTGTAATGCAGATGTGGGGACAGCTTTCTGCCAGAAAAATGTTATTGTAACAGGACAGGGTAATCCTTCCAGGAATCTGGTGTCAACTATGGTCCCAAAATTATGCCTGAGGAAGATGTCAGTGTGAGTCCATTGCTAGAGACAAATCCTGCCTTCTGCAGAGCAGCCTCTTCTGCAACAGCTCCACCAGAGCCTCTGATGGGACTCTGATGGTAGAGTTCAAGGAAATGACAACACATAAACTCACTTTTCAGGGGGAACAACGCATGGCAGATGTCTAAGAAATCCATTCAGGAATTTGGAGTGAATTTGGTGATTTGGCTCAGTCCTAAAGAAGCTGGAGGCAATCAGGGAGCAGAGAGACACACACAGTCTTACTTTTGGAGTTCCCGTTGTTGTGGCATAAATGATATTAAAGTATTTATAACAAAACACTATTTCGTTTGAAATGGCTCTTCCATTTTGAAGCTTCCCCTAAATGTTAAGAAAATTAAATGCAAAGGATTTACTGTTTTTCTTTCAGCAAAAGCAGATTTTTTTCTCACTGAAAGAACCCCTACTTCATCAGATGCTCCTTTGAGGGTGTTCATAAAGAACAGTTTGTTCCTTTGTGATTTTTGTAATCAGAACTCTCATTAATCCTGCTGAAGGTGTTTTCAGTGTCAGTGTGGGGCTGTATGGATGGTGTTTCCAAGTAGAAGAGCTGCTGTTGTCACATAAATTTGGGTTAACCCACATTGCAGCAGCAAGGACTCAAGTGACAAAACCTCTCAAGGATCTTTCCACCATGCCTAATTTCACCTTTTCCCAGTGCATCCTCCAGAAATCCTGAATCCCACAAATCCCTGACTCTCAGGTGGGCAGAGATGGCACTGCAGCTGATAGAGACACTCAGAACCAACAACCATGTGCATCCTTGCCTTCTAATGAGCCACAGACACGAAGGAGAGATGGTCTGCCCTGAGCTTGGTCTAAATCCCTCCAGGCACCAATCACCTGGGTTAATTCTGCATTAGAAATGTGCTGGGAAAGCAGCAGCCAGGATTTCCCAGGCACAGATTAGCTTGTTTGGAAATAGAGCATGAGAACTGCTCTTCGTGTCTATTTTTGTCAAAAGCTGCATGGATTGCCACTCTTTTCAGGCCGAGGTGCCCTCTGCGCAGCCACCACTGTAATTATAAAGACTTTTGAGTTAAATCCATGTTAATCTGAAGCCTTTAAGTGCTGTCTCAGAATGACGCTGACAAAGAACCCCACCTGAGCCCCCAAAAGTGAACAGCCACACACAAGAGGATGCAAAGCTCCTCAGGAGACCCCAAGAGGTTTCTTTGGAAATGCTCCACCAGGATGCTCTGACAACACCTCCAGCAAGGACAAGATTTAACTCTGTGCAAACAGAGCAAAATCCCTCTTTGTAGCGTTAGAAGGCAGGGCAGTCACAGAAACCTGGCTCAACCTGACAGGAGCACAACCATCTCTAGAAACTTCCACTGCTATTTCCTGTTGAGAACTTAGTTTTTGTCCCTTTGCTAATTAAAATTGTCTTTCTAGAACAACAGGCATAAAAACCCCACCCCAAACATGGTTACTTCAACAGGTAAGAATAAGATGGCAAAATCCAAGAGGGGTTATTCTTGAAGGAAAAAATCACATTTCACATTCAACAGCTGGTTCTTTGTGAAGGGCACTTTAGTTACAACTTCTAGTGGCCAATTGTTTGCTAAGATTTTCAAGTATAGCAAATCCAGCAGAGCTGCTTCCAGTTTGAATCCTGAAAATATCAGAAGGAGCCTCCTACACTGAGATTTTTCAGATCTAATTATATTTGAACTTTACTGTTAGGAACCCTTAGAAGAGAAACACACCTAAAGGAACCACTTGCATGCACTGAAATGGTGAAAAAAAACCCCAAACAAACTGTTTTGCTAAAAAAAAAACAACACATGGCTCCATTTAGCATAAAATCTTTTCTCACCCATTTCTATGAGTAGGGATGGTTGTAATGAAACAGTAGGAGTCCACAAACACGTACAATATATGTGCATTTCAACACTGCAATCTGACATCTGCTACAGCATCCCTAGCCTGTCACTCCTTTTCTTTTTATTTCTCTTTTAATTTGGATGAGGACCGCAGACATTGGGAAACATGCAAACCTGCCTACTACAAGTTGAAAGCATCCTGTAATTCTACAAGTAGGGGTTAAAATAGTATGAAAAAGAGAGGAGCATCACCCCAGGGCTGGAAAGGAAAGCCCAAAGAGTTCCACTGTCTGCTCTGGAGACCAAACACAAGGATCTCTTTTTCCTTAGCCTAGATCTGGGGCAGCATTGCACCCTGCACCCAGAAATCAGCAACTAAGCCAAGCCTAATTCTGTGGACTGCCGAGTTCTGTCCCAGCCTTTGAAACAGGGTGGCCCAGAGTGCTTGGTGGGAATTGTTCTTGCCATCACCTGAGCCAAGCATGGGAATTGTTTGGGTTGGTGTTGGCTGCCGGGAGCTAAAAATGTGCCAGGGACTGATAATTGAAGCAGAGGATGAACAAGATCTGGTGGCTGTGCTCATGTTCTGATGTGTTTTGGTTTATTAGCAGGGATGAAACCCAACAGACTTATCCCAGGATTGGGAAAGCAACATTTCCTGCCAGGGTTTTGTGAGGGAACTTCCTGCTGAAAACAGCTCCCACAGGCTGTTCCTTGGGGATGAGACAACATCAAGGCAGTGCTCAAGGGTCTGTGACAGCACCAAACAGGGATCCTGAAAACCTCCTCTGGTAGGTGGCTGGGCCTGGATGCAGAAAGCCTGCAGGCAATTAGGGAAATAACTTCATCCCAGCTTTGGGAATGATTTTGGCCTGATGGGAAAGAGGAAGGGACCCAGTTTGGATCACACTCACCGGCCAAAGAAAGAGGTGTGTCAGCAGTGCTCACTTTGTAACCTTACAGTTTATAAACCTCTGATGTTGTGCAGGGGAGCCTTTGGTGGAAATGCCTCAGCATAATCCCAGCCGAGGGGACTGGTCTCTGGAAAAGAAGGAGCCTCTCAACATTTCTGGAGAGTACATAGGGCTGACATCAGTGAGGCAAGTCTGGCAGAGTGTTCCTGTGAGGGGGAGTGACAAAGTGGCAAAAACGGATGTGGTGCAGCTGGTGCTGTCTCGCAGTGGGGTACTGAAGGCACCAGGGACACTGATTTCCAAGGATAACAGCAGGAAACGCTTTCTCCCTCTGCTTCCCACGTTTTGTATGCTCTGCAAAGACCTACATGACAGGTAGCAGGTCACAACTTGGTGTCCAAGTTCTCCAAGGGCCTGGAGTGACAGGACAAGGGAGAATGGCTTCAGATGGAGAGAGAGAATGTTTAGACTGGATTTTGGGAAGAAATCCTTATTGTGAGGGTGGTGAGGCCCTGGCACAGGTGGTCCAGAGAAGTTTTGGATGCCCCTGGGTCCCTGGAAGTGTTCAAGGCCAGGCTGGATGGGACTTGGAGCAGCCTGGGATGGTGGGAGCTGTCTGTGCCCGTGTCCTTCACACATTAAGTCATGTTCATCCTGGCTATGTCCTGGGTGTTTTTGCCTTCTGCAAATATTTTTGGGACCCCAGTGTGCACTAGACAAGGGCTTCTGTGCCTGGTGGCTGTCCCCCCTCAGTGACCCTCTGTGTGAAGACATGAATGTTCTGAGGGCACTGAGAGCATGAGGTTGGTCAAAGGCCAGTTGGGACAAAAGTAATTTCAGGAGATTTCTACTGACTCAGTAATTTTGCTGCATGCACAGACTCAGAACTGTCACCCCAAGCTAATCATTAAAAAACCATTAATGGTTTCTGAAGTGAGACAATTATTTCCTTCAAAACTCAATGATTTTGAGTTGCATCAACCTGAACTGCTCCACCTCTATCAGGGGTAGAAGCACAGAGTAGTCCCTGCCCAGCAGAGCATCTTTTCCATGTTTGTCTGCACATCCCAGAGCCTATGTGCTCATTGTTTATCTGTGCTCTCCTAAATGCCTGACAAGAATCCCACACTAGAGCAACCTGAAGCTAAAAATAATTGTATTTCACTAACCAACAGCAGCTTTTCCTATGATTTTATCCCAAAACTCCCAGAAAGCCTGCAGCATGGAGTCACCCAAAAAAGTCTGAATTTCCTGCCTGGAATCTGCTTGACAAGAACCCAAACTTCTTTCCATGCCTCGGTTTCCTGGCTGGCCCCCAGCTCCCGGGAACAGCATGAGCTAATGCTGTTGTAGTGCTCTGATGATGTAACCCCTTCCCAGTGATTACCACAGTCTGACAAAGCCTAAAATTGGCAGCATTGGCCCCCTGCCAGCTCTGTCCCGTGAATGGTGACTCATCTTTCCTGGCTGTGCCGTGTCCTGTGTGTGACGGCGACACGTGGTACAGAACAGACGGGGTTTTATCAGCACTCCAAAAATAAGAGCCAGAGACATGGCAAGGTGGTGGACAGAGAAGCTGCAGGTGGGAATGGGTGAAGGGATGATGTCTTTCTTTGGGCTGGCTCCAAATCCTGCTGGAAAAAGAAAAAATAGCTGTCCCTGGCTCTGAAGGCTCCTGGATCCCACCGCACCGGGACAATACGACTGATGATGGGACAAGCTGTCCCATGCCAGCGTGCCTCAGGCTTGGCCTGCTCTCAGCATGCCAGAGCAAGGCGTCCTCAGTGCCGCTGCCAACTGTGGAGATGGCTTTTTGATGCTGCTGGGAATTGGCCGGGCACCAGAGGCTCCTTTCCAGCAGGGCACCAAATTGCTCCCTGTCATCCGGCTTTGGTGGGAAGGAGGGAAAGGCAGGAACAGAGCCATATGCCCCAGTCTGGCAGAGCACTGGAGTCATATGAGTGGCCTCCCAGGCGAGCTGCTTATGAGTTCAGAGCTATCTGGGCCTCCTTGGGCTGCTGGTGAACATTTAAAGGGAAACTGTGGTGGAGTAAGGACAAATTTTCAGGGCAGATCCTCCAGGCCCAGCAAGAACATCCCTTTCCCACATGGCAATGAGCAACTGCTTTTCTCCTTGTGCTTCTTCTGTCACAGAAAACAAGGCCTGGGTGATGGAGACGTCTCCTACTTCTTTTAATCCCCAAGGAATGACATGAGAAATAAGGAAAAAAGAAAAACTGCCTTTGGGCAAAGTTGTAGCATCTCTTTTTTCCTCATGATCTGTCACAGAACCTGAGCTAAAGCCCAGAATGTGGCCCTGGTAGATCTTGTCCCCACCTCATCTCCTGTTACTGAGGACTTTATAAGGCAAAGACTTCTTTAGAAATACAGTGAAGTTCTCTTGGTGGATCTCAGGAAAAATGCACCAGTCAGGAAGAGGATTTCTGCTTTGCAGACATAGGACTTTCCCCCACAGAATCTGCAGATGCAATATTGAATTTTGCACTGATCCCCATGGGATCGTGTAGAATGAACCCTGGTTTATTTATGAGGTTATGGGACTCTGCACAAATGGGGACAATTTTGTGTTGTGAGGTCACAGAGATTGAGTTTGGGGGTTTGGATTCCTGTTTGAACATTGTTGGACACACCTGTTTGGCCTAGGCCAGCATGAAGGGTCGTACACTAACTTTGAGTGCTCCTTCAAGTGGTGAAAAGGATGAAATTTCAAATCTCATGAGTCTTTTTTTCACTTTCACTGGAGCCCTGTGGATTTTAGTCTCCTCAGTTGTGTTCAGTTTTGATATCACTTGAAACTCACATTTTTGAACACCTACAGGCTGAAGGCCCCTTTCTAAGTCAGTTGACCAACTGAGTCTTCTAAACTAAGTGACAGGAAAAATGATCTTTAGTTCACCCCTGCAAAAAGGAATTATAAATTATTATAAATGGTCCCCAGACATGGCACAGATGAGGGAGAAAGTGATTAAAAAAATAGGAATTCACTTTGGGAGGAACCAGATGATTTGCAAACTCCACCAGGATAACTCTGCAGCCAGCACACATCTGTATCTGAGATGTCTGAAATCCATTTTAAAGCCTAATTTGTATCACTCTGCTTAAATAAAATGACCCCCCCAAACCCCTAAGTTAATGTTGCTTTTCCTTAAATACATGAGCAGCTTCAGCCTATTTTTGAGGGCTGTGGAGAGTGCAAACACCTCCCAAAATCCCAGACTCCAGGAGGACTTTGCAAAAGGAAGGCTTATGCTGCTTATCTCTCTCAGATCAACTGTAGGGTTATCAAGGAGATGGACACAGCATCTGTGGAGAGATGTGGGGTTTTTTGGAGGGAGAAACCCTGTGCTGAAAACTGCAGCCTCATACAGGCAGAAATCTTTGTTTAAAGAACTCGTGACATGAGTGGAAGGACGTTGGTGCTTCAGTTAAATCTCATTAAGCTTTAAAGAAGCCATGTAAAAAAAAAAAAAATTAAAAATTGAGTGGAAGCAAACCTCTTTAAGAAGAGATTTATGCCAGAAAAACTGGAATGCCTCTCACCTCCCTGTCTGCCTAGAGGCTGAGTGTCTCCTTTAAGCTGGTTTGATCTGCTCCTTCCCACTTGGCACGGAGGAAGCAGCACCTCTGTGGGGTGAAGGGGTTAAGGATGGTTTGTTCTGCAAGGAGTGAGGTGGATTATCTGCTGTGAGTGATTATGGAATGAGGATCTGGGTTGCTGAGTTTTTTCTGTTGTTAATGCTATGTTTTCCCCCTGCAAATACATGATTTAATTAATGGGGAAGCCCTCTGGCCGTTGTTGCCCAGGAGTCTGAGGATGGACACCCTTTTATCTTCTCCTAAACCTCAAACACAGTGAGGGTGACTGAGGGACAATGCTGCATCCCCTCCAGCATCCCTTCCCCTCCTTCAGCCTGACCCCAAGGATAGGTATAAATGCATCAGATTCCCTGGAGAAAGGGGCTGCTGCCGGTTGAGCATCTCATCCCACCTCCTTTAGCTGCTTTGGGCATGAGCTGTTCCACATGTTGGATCCATCCTTATTCCCTCACCTTCTCTTGACTCTGCTTTGGGCTCACCCAGCTGTGGTTGTAGCAGATAAATCCTCCACAGAGGGACTGCCTACCAACACCAGCTCCTTCCACATGGATATTCAGGAGCTGATGTTGCTCCATTTGCTCCACCAAGCAAATAATTCCAGCTCAGGCTCTCAACATTCACCTTCCACTGCCCACTTGATGGAGTTCTCACCTCTTTTCTCTCAATGCTCCCTTCTGTTGTTCGTCAGACAAGGGCAGCTAAGCTGGGATCTGCTCTGTCTTGTGCTGGGGATATGATGAAGGAATGAATCCTGACACTCATGAAATCCCAGCTTGAATCTTGTCCCAAGTTTTACTGAGGCTGGGTCTTGACCTCAAATTCCAGCCCCAGCACTTCTGCTGCTGGACATTCTCACTTTTGAGTGAAACTCCTCTGTTCTTTGGGTACTGAAGGAACAACAGACACAGGTCCCACCCAACCCTCTCACACAGGTACCTCTGATGGTCAAAAAGCTCTTGCAAGGCATGATGAAGTTTTTCTTTCTTTCTATCACCCATCCAATAGATTGAAACCCAGGAAATTAAGCATTATCCTGGTTGTATGACTTCCTACTCATCCTTCCAAGATCAGCCCTTTCTACCACCATGCTGTGTGGCAGAAATGCTTGGGAGGAGATGCTCTGGATGTGAGTAAAGACACCCAATCTGTTCACCCTTCTTTCCTCAACAGCTCCCTTAACACAGGAATTAGGAGACAGAAGCAAAACCTCCTGATAGCCATTCCAATGATTCCCTTTCTAAAGCTCCTTAAATAGAAGTTGTTTGGGGAGAAGTGGAGCCTGGACTTGGCATTACAATCCAAAGAGCAGGGAGGGCTGGGGCTTGGAGGAGGGATGTATGCCACAGGAAATGGTGAACTGACCTTGTCTGGAACTAAATGAATCCATAGGAATCTGTGGGGGAAGTATGGAAGCAGCTGGAGTCTGGACACATCAGCAGAGACAGTACCTGGGCTTTTAAGCCCTTCCCTGGGCTGTTTTCTCATTCCTCAGGGACGCAGCTGATGCTGTCCCTGTTTAAAGGCAGAACTGGCCCCTTCCTGTGATGACCCACGCTCCCACAGACTCGGTGAGCCAGGAGAGACTCGATTTGATTTTTAAACACACTGCCTTCCTAACAGTATCCATCTCCCTTCACTCTTCCCCTGCTGGAAGTGAAAATCTACGATGCTCCCTTTCACAATGGCTCCTCTCAGCATTTAATTTGCTTTTATGTAATTATGGACTGGCTGCGAGGAGGAGAAGGAGAATGAGAAGGAGGAGGAGGAGGTGGAAGAAAGAAGCACTGAACGTGCATGGAGGAGCTCTAGGAATCCTTGCACCGGCGGAGTCAAGGAGTGCTGAGCAAGCTCCGCTGCTCTCATCCATCAGCGCCCGCATCCCTGGCACGGGCGGGGAGGGAGGCAGGGAGAGGATGCACTGGGGACCTGGTGAGCTCGGCTGCTGGAGCGTGGCGAGCAAAGAGCCCTCCAGGGCTCGGGGAGGCAGGCGGGGACGTGCGCTGCCTTGGAAGAGAGCGCTGCCTTGGAAGAGAGAGCGCAGCCGGCTCGGTGCGCTGGATGGAGGAGCCGAGGAACTGCAAAGCCCAGGAAGGGAGGGGAGGGGGATGCTGGAAAAAAAAAAATGATGCAGCTCGTTCAGTGGATTAGGCAGCCGTGCCTGGAAGTGGCAAAGTGAAAGAGCCACGGATTTGAAAGCCTGGAGGGATTATTCTCCCGCGTTGTCTGACTCGCGGCACAACACAGAGGCCAACAAACTTCACCCGGCGCTTTCTGCGGCGAGCCCAGCAATCTGCAGAACGCCCTGGCAAACCTCCTGGGCTGTGATTTCTGCATTTTCAGTCGGGTTAATAACGTTGGAAGCAGCAGGAAAAAGGGGGCTGGCAAATGTGAGCCATTCTAGCAGGAGTTGTAGAAAGGCATATTCATCATGTCAGCACTTTGGAGGCCTGGAGAGCTCGTGATGAGAGGTTTCAAGAAAAGACTGCATAAATAGGAGGAGGGAAGCTTCTATAAACAACTGTGATGGACATGCTGGCAATACAGGGGAAAGGGAGCGTGGCTGGCCTTCCTTGATGCTGTAGATAGTGGTGACCTTGGCAAAACCAGCAAAATTTAAACCCCAAAGGAAATTCCAATTTCAGTTCCTGCCTCAGCTCCAAAAACTCCTCAGAAATGACAGGCCCCAACCAGGCTGTCTTTGGGAAGCTGAGTGTCACCCTATGGTGCACGAACTGAACAGAGGCTGAATAACCAAGCAGCTCCACTGCTGGTCCTTGGAAAGGATGGTTGTCCCTCAGGCTGGTCATGCCGGGGCTGGGACAGGGCCATGTCCCCCTTAGCTGGGACAGATGCCCCATGCTCAGCACATCACAGTGGTGGACACTGTGGTGGGCACCAGAATTGGCAAAATATTCCCTATGGAGGCTTCCAAGCCTCCTCTTATCATTTAATTGCCTTTCCAACTAAACCTCCATAACATCCTTGTCCCTACACAATCCTCTCCACTGCCTTCCCCTTCTCTTTTCCTGGGCTTGGTGAGAACCATGGTACCAATGATAAGACCTTTAACTCCTGGGCACTCATCAGAAAAGGCCCTACAGCATTTAGCTGTTAAACCCCCCTTTTATACACTTAACACCATCAGAGCGTTGCATAGGCATTGAACCATTTGTCCTCAAAACACAAACTCAAATCTGGCCAGTTTTATCACCCTACTTATGTAAGGAGGGAAACTGAGGCAAGGAATGGTCGTATTTGCCCAGTGCCAAGCGACAAACGAGTGGTGCCACAGCAGCAAAGCCTGCTTGCCTCCTCCTGACACCACCATCATTCCTTTAGCCTGGACTGGGTGTGGAAGAGCTGAATCCCATCTTTTCCTTGACACTGACTTTTTTTTTTTTTCTCCTCAGAGGAAATGAGCAGAAATTTTACCCAGCGAACTCAGCAGAGATTTGTCCCAAAGCGGCAACCCCCAGCCAGGGTGGGAAGTGTGCAGCACATCCATCAGCTGCTGGGCACTGGGAGCAGAGGGGAGAGGCTGGAAAGGTGGGGAAGAGAGGGACCACTTACATGGTAATGTTTCTGCACGGTTCTTTTGGATCATTATGCAGAGCTGTAGCACCAGTTGAGGGGCGCTCTCGAGGAACGTTTCCAGGAGGCGCAGCATGTTCACGTCTGCATATTCGTACATCATAGCCCAGTAGAAACGCCGCTGGTGTTCCTTCCTCCTCTGGCTCTGGATTCCCAGGTACATTGTTCGGATATACCTGCAGGGAACAGGAGGGAAAAACTGGGTGTGAGATGTTGGAGTTGCAGCAAAATCTGTTTCTGGGTTTCTGGGGAGACATTGGGGTTTGCGTGGTTCTTCCGCTCCTGTCACTGTCATATTTTCTGAGAAATCCCCTTGCCCAGGATTCTTCTCCTGGGAAGCTGAGAAGCCCCAGAGGAAAAGAAAAATATTATCTCATTTGATTCTCCTTTATTTGGAATGTGGTTTGGAGATTGTTTATCCAATATTATTTAATGACCAATCATGGTCCACCTATGTTGGGACTCTGGAAGCTTTCATGAGTTTTAATTAGCATCTTGTTAAGCCTCCTGTATGTATAATTTCTCTATTCTCTAGTATAGTTTCAGTATAGCATAATATAATAGAACATAACGTAACACATAATAAAATAGTATATAATATATCATATATCATATATCATATATCATATATAATATATAATATATAATATATAATATATAATATATAATATATAATATATAATATATAATATATAATATATAATATATAATATATAATATATAATATATATATTCTATATGTAAAAAAATATAAAATATATATATAAATTAGCCTTCTAAAAACATGGAGTCAGATTCATCAATTCCTCCTTCATCCTGGGACCCAGCAAATACTACATGCTCCCTCCTGTCAGATCTGAGGAAAACTTTTATAATCTGATTAATCATTAATGTTAGAAAAGACCTCCAGGATCATCAAGCCCAGCCTTAAACTGGCTGCCACCCTGAGAACAAGACATAATGAGGTGCATTTGCTGTTGCAAGGGTAGAAAACTTTAACTGCTACCACCCAAACATGAAGCTTGGGAGTAGGAAATGCTTTTGAAACACAAGAAAACAATCCCTTCACTTAATTTTCATCACAAGAAGAGAACCCACATAAAAAATACTGATCCTAACTCTTGGAAGTGTCTTGACAGACCATCTAAACCCCCTCAGCACTCTGGTAAGGAGCTTCTTACAGACTCCAGAGCTCAAGAAGTATTTGCACCACGCTCTCAGGCTCATTGTGGGATTCCTGAAGTTGTCCAGGAATTGGAATCTGACAATCCTTGTGGGTCTCTTCCAGCTCAGGATATTCTGTGATTCTATGATTTGACCCTGTTTCATCATAGGTGGAGCAACGAGACACCACCTTCACCTGCAGCATGTGTGTGACCCACAGATGTGAAAGGCCACAGTTTGTCACTGGTCAGCTTTGAGACTTTGGGCAATGTTGGAGTACAAGGAGGTGTCTCATGCATGGACAGGCACAGCTCTACCATTGCCTCTGTCTCAGGACTTGTGGCATTTAAGAAAAAATCCTAACAGTCCTTTTTAATGCCTGTTGATATCACAGAATCCCAGAATGGTTTGGGTTGGAAGAGACCTTAAAAATCATCTTGTTCCAGCTCCCTGCCATAGGAAGGAGCACCTTCCACTATCCCAGGTTGCTCCAAGCCCTGTCCAGCCCAGCCTTGGACACTTCTAGGGATTGACAATCCAATATTGTGCCTTCTTCCTTCTCATCCTGAATGGTGGCTGTAACCCCGTTTGGGATGGGAACCATTTCACCTAATGCCGACCCTAAAGCTGCTCATCGGAGCCAGTCAGTCGTCGGAAATGTCCCCTCCCGGGACTGTTCATCTGTCCCAGCTCGGCTGCCAGCGCGGCAGAGGGATGAAACGCCTTCTGGAGGCTCTGGGAGGGGCTCCCGGCACAAGCTTTGGGGTTTGGCCAAAACGATTAGATCATCCCCTGCCTCTCGGGCGAGACTGCACAGCCGGGCAGAGCAGGAGGGAAGGGCGAGAGCCTGGAGAGCCTCCGGATCTCAGAATTGCACCAGCAGGGAAGGGGAGCTGGGAGAGAAACAGGGGCAGCTCTGCGAACCCTGTCCTTCATCCAGCATCTTGTCCTTCCTGACCGGCACAGGAGGCGAAAAAAATCCCAAAAAGAGGGACCGCAAGGACACCAAAAAAATGACGCAGGAAAGCCGCCAGATGGGGCTCGACACTCGAGAAAATGCTGCGCCAGTCACACGACACTGGTGACACTGGTGTGACATCCACAGCAGACCCCGATGGGACGGAGATGACCATGGGGCACCTGCTCTCCCAAAATGTTCAAATCCACCACCTGCATTTGGAATTTCCATGGAAAGACCCCAACCCCAGGAGCTGCAGCATGACACAGGAATCCTGCCTTCCCTTCAGCCAGGAATTAAATAAATGCAGTTTAGCTGGAAAGGCAAAGTCAGGGCGAGTGTAGTGGCTCAAGGAGAAAGCAGAGAAAAGGAGAATGCAATGGTTTTTGTAATGTCAGTGACACAGGGACAGCAAAAACCAAGTGGTGGTGCCCATAATGTGCTGCCCACTGGCAAAAGCTCCATAACCTCTGCCAAATTCCACCAAATCTGTCCTGTAGTCCTGGATGGTTTCTCCCTCCCCATAAGCTCCCATTCCTGCCTGTACACAAAACCAAAACTCCTTTTCAGAAGGTTAAACCACTCATTTCTCATCACCTCAGCCACAGACAAGAAGAATTTGTTGCTTTTCACCCTGCAGCAGTCTTTTACCTGTTTGCACATAGTTGCCATGTAAACCTTTAATTTCTCCAGATTAAAAAAAAAATCACAGTTCCATAGAATCATAGAATTATTAAGGTTTGAAAATATCCCTAAGAACATCGAGTTCAACCATTCCCCCAGCACTGCCAAGGCCACCACTAACCCGTGTCCCCAAGTGCCACATCCACATGGCTTTTAAGTCCCTCCAGAGATGAGGACTCTCCCTGACCAGCCACTTCCAATGCTTGATAACCCTTTCCCTGAAGGAATTCTTCCTGATGTCCAACCTGAACCTTCCCTTGTGCAATCTGACGCTGTTTCCTCTAATCATGTCCCTTGTTCCCTGGCAGTAGAGCCAAATCCTCCCAGTTGCCCCCTCCTGTCAAGAAGGTCCCCCTTGAACCTCCTTTTCTCCAGAAAAGAAATTATTTCAGTGCCTTCTCACAGTTCCTATTTCCTACCCCTCTACTCTCCCACACTGCTGTTCCCAACAGCTGTCTCCACTTTTGGGTTATTTTTAAGACCATCTTTACTTTTCCCAGCCCCCCATTTGGCTGAATCAAGCTGCAACAATGACACTGGGCCAGTCAAAAAGATCAGGAGGAAATTATCAGAAGGGACACAATGTTCTGCAATGACTTCTCCTGGATCCCTGGGGTAAGGGTGAATCTCTAGGGATTCACCACCATCCACAGTTTAAGCACAGATTTTTCTTACTGGCCACAGAAAGAGGATATGACACCAACCCATGGAGGCAGAATGCATGGGAAAATATTCAAATTCATGGGATTGACACAGTGTCCTGATCCTGTCTCCGTCAGTGGCAGTGGCACAAACACCAAGTTCTCCCTGACTGCTGAGCCCACAGCCTTTGGCAAAGGTCACCTGCATCGTGCCTCTTCCATGGAAATTGAGCCAGAGAGCACCAAAGAGATGCTCTCAAAGGTTTTTTTTTAGCATCAAACCTCAGATCTTTTAGTGCTGTCCCCTGCCTCCACATGAGTGGAGCACAGCCCTACCAGCTGATGCTCCTCCATCCCGAGTGGACATAATTCCTTCCCAGCGTAAATCCCAGCCCTGCCCAATCTGACCCTAGAAGACAAATCTGTCCCTATCCTATGGGGCTGTGACTTCAGGAACCCCTTGGCAAATGTTGGGCAGTGTGAGCAAAGCAGCTCTGAGGGCCATTTGCAGCAAAAAGTAAATTAACTTCATTTTTCTTCTTCTTCGGTCCATGAAAAAATGTGGTGCTCTGTCTTCAGCATCCTTCAGCCCCAAATCTGGCAAAGAGAGGAAAGGAATGACTGAGATCCCGTTCCTTCCTCATGCCAGTGGGTTGTGATAAAAGTGATAAAGTAATATTTCCACCTTGTGGGCTTTCAGCATGTAATAAATACCTACTTAATTTCTACTTAATTAATCAACATTAAATTTCACCCAGCTCCAACATTGATAATTCTTAACCCTATTTCCAAACACCAATGTACAGAACTGGTGTAAACAGTTTTATTCCAGGTCATCTGTTTCCTTCTGTTATTTTATTTACTTGAGGGTCTTTCAAACCTTTCCTAGCATTGGTTAAGTGAAGACAACTTAAGAAGAATTAAGAAAAAAAATAATCAATGTCATTTCACCTGAAATTCATTGTTCCCGGTCAAGCTGGTGGCAAACAGGCTTCTATAATTAGACTTTAAAATCCATATTCAGGCCTGTCTTCAATCTTTAGCAACATGATGCTTCCTCTTATGTCAGTGAAAACCATTCACTGCTCTGTGCTTTTGAAAATCAGGCTAATTTATTTATTTAAGAGCTTAATTTTGGATACAGGAGCCTAACTTTGGGCTTTTTTTTTTTTTTTGAATGCTGGTTATTTTTATATAAGAGTGTGTGTATTTGTGTGTATTTTTAGTTCTAAGTCTCATCACTTCAAGAGATAGAACTAATTTGGGGTTGGGAGGGGGATTGGGGTGATGTTTTTTATTTTTTTTAATTTTTTTTTTAGTGCACAAAGGATTGGCTGTCCCCTCCCTCCTGGCAGGGCTCCCAGAATTCCTGTTGGCATAATTACCCTCACTCTTATTTACTACACATGTCACAGCAGCACACGAACTGCTGGGGTCAAAGTCACTGCTGTCCCCGCTCCAAAGTGCCTTTTTAAGGAGCCAAATCCACCAAATGTGGTCAAATAACCTTTGGAAAGAGCTGCAGGAGCCCACCAGGAGGGAGAAGAGGAGATGCGATGCTCCTGCTGTAAAAACACAGCCCACCCTGAGCTCTGTGGACAAAGCTGCGCCATGGGGATGACAGGGGATGGATTCTGGAGGCTCTGGTTTTGTAGCATGAAATGAAGCAGTCCCCGGCCAGCTGCAAGGCTCAACTCTTTGTGGCTACATCCATCTGGTTGGCCCTGGCCAAAACTTCCAGGGTCTGTGTTGATAATTTTACAGGGTGAACTATTGCAGGGTCGTGCCTGAGCCTTGGCAGGGTTGGATTTGCTGAGGTGGCACCAGGAAATGTAGGATGATGCCTCTGGCAATGGGCTGGTTGAGGGGAGGAGGATGAGTGTCAGAACCCAGGAAATTCCTCTGGGGGGAAAATTCCCAGGAAATTCCTGTCCAGGGACTCAGAGACCCTGGCCCAGAGCCCAAGACCCCTGTGCCTTTGATCTTGACCCATGGAAAAAATTACCAACCTTATATGAAGAATTACAAGCGATGAAAGTTTAAGTAGAATGATAGTGAATTTGTTCCAGGGTGAAAATGGATTTTTTTTGGTTTTTAGAATGGGGGTTCAGGAGGCAAGATGGAGGAATCTGGTCATGTTCAGTCTTTCTCCTTCTTCTTCCTAGCCTCCGTCTTCTGCTGTGATGGTGACACTTTTGGATTGGTTTAGAGTAGAAGCTCATTGTCTAACATAGGTGATAGGTATTGGAAAGTAATTGTAAATAATGTACACGTAGTTTTTAGTATAAAAAGATTCTGAGAGATGAGGATGTGTAAAAGGGTCAGAGCTCTTTTGGGAGCCCAGAAAGGCACATCAGGACAGGCCCTGGGCTGTGCTTTGGGGGCAGGAGAGTCCTGGTGGCCTGTCCCACACAACCACAAGCTGACCAAGGACAGGAATCTCAGGCTGTAACAGTCTGATCACCTTTCCTGAGGCCAACAGGCCAAGATGCAAGAAATGAGCTCTCTCATCCTCTAAAACCAGGAAACTTCCTCCATATACAGCATTGGGAATGATTCCTGGCCCTTGTAGACTGCTGAAACCTTCACAGGTTGTGACGACTTGGGACAGTCTGAATATGACTGGACCATTCTAATGATTATATTCAGATTTTGGCATGGAATCACAGAACATCCTGAGTTGGGAGGGACCCACAGGGATCACTGAGTCCAACCCCTGGCCCTGTACAGGGTGTGGTGAAGTTGCAGTGCCCATGAGCAGGTCTTGAAATGACCTGGTTTATTGGTACACGTACATGGAAAATGGATTTTGCTCGTGCCCAGCCCTCTGTTGGGGTGGAATGCTGGAGAGACAGCTCTGATGATGTGATAGCCAAAACATTGGGGTGTTACCAACACCTTCCCAGCTCCAAATGCAAAGCACAGCAGTGTGGGGGCTGTTGTGGGGAAAACAAACTCCATCTCAGCCAGACCCAGCGAGAGAATCACACAATCTCTGAGGCTGGAAAATATCTCTAAGATCAAGTCCACCCAACATGTCAGCATCATCATGTTCACCACTGACCCATGTCCACAAATGCCATATCCACACTTCTTGAACACTTCCAGGGGTGGTGGCTCCACAATGTGATGGTGATGCCACAATGTGTCACAGCTTGAGGGCGTTCCCTCTCATCCTGTCCCTGTTCCCTGGGAGCAGTGCTCAAACCCCCCTGGCTGTCCCCTCCTGTCAGGAGTTGTGCAGAGCCACAAGGTCCCCCCTGACCCTCCTTTTCTCCAGGCTGAGCCCCCTTTCCCAGCTCCCTCGGCTGTTCCTGGTGCTCCAGCCCCTTCCCCAGCCCCATTCCCTGCCCTGAACACTCTCCAGCCTCTCAATGTCCCTCTTGTCATGAGGGTGCCAGGGCTGTCCCCAGCACTGGTATCAGATTAAGCCCTTTTCTGACCCAGAGATGGGACACCTGAGAGGCATTTTAAAAACTTTTATTCCATTTTCAGTCTCATATGAAGGGTGAGACAATACAGATGTTATAATTCATGCTATCACAATCTCTACAAATCCATTTCCCACACACTGGAAGTGCCCCAGCAGTGCCAGCACAGTGGACATTCACTGTCCTGGCCCTGCTGGCCACACTCTTCCTGGATATTCCAGACAGGAAACCCCTTGGGTTCTTGGTCACCTGTCACTCTGCTGTTCAAAAATGTCCTGCGGCACTACAAGACCGTGGTTGTGACCTTGGTGACGTGGCAGCAACACCCATCATATGGATGGGTACCATCCCATGGCACCAACCTCCTCCATGGTGTTCCCTCCTGGAGGAAGAGGATGGGAATGAGGATGGGAACGTCCTTCAGCTGAGGGCTCACCATCCTGCCACCTCATCTGCCTATCAGGATTTTTTTTTTTTTTATTTTCTCAGTGTTTTCCCAGGATTTCCTTGGAATTCAGTGTTTTTCCCCTCAGTGATGACCCCTAGCACAGCCCTCAGCCCATCATCCCCTTCATGCTGAGAGCTGGCTCCATGCTGACTTTCCCTTTGCCCTATAGAGATTTTTAGGATTTTCTCAGGATTTTTCTCAGATTTTCTCGGGATTTTCAGGAGATTTCCCATATTTTTCCCTGGAATTCTGTGTGGTTTTTCCCAGTGCTGACACGGGGCACGGCCTTCAGCCCCTCATACCGCTTCATACTGAGTGACAGTTCCCTGCTGATCCTCCCCGGGCCCTATTGGGGTTTTCAGGATTAGATTTTCATTGAATCGAGGTTTTATGGATTGGATTGGGATTTTTGGGGGATTTTCTCAGGATTTTTCCCAAAACTTTCCTGGAATTCAGTGTTTTTCCCCTCAGTGATGACCCCAGCATGGCCTTCAGTCCCACATCCCCTTCACACGGCGTGATGGCTCCTTGCTGATCCTGCCTGTGCCCTGTTGCTTTTGAGATTACATTTCCATTAAATTGCATTTTTTGGGATTAGATTAGAATTTTCTCAGGATTTTCTTGAGATTTTACCATAATTTTCCTGGGATTTAGGTGTTTTTTCCCTCAGTGATGACTCTGGCGGGGCCCTCAGCTACTCGTCCCCTTCACATTGAGTAACAGCTCTGTGCGGGTTCTCCCTGGGCCCATTTGGGTTTTTTTGGGATCAAATTGGAATTGGATTGGGGTTTTTGGGATTAGATTGGGATTTTTGGAGGATTTTCTCAGGGTTTTCCCAGAATTTTCTTGAGATTTTCCTGGAATTCTGTGCAAGGGACCTCGTGCACTGGAGGGTGTTCCCAGATTAAAATCCCTCTCCTTGGAGGGGAGGAAACCAGGCCATGAGTAACTGCTGGGAGCAGAGTCTGCCTGAACATCCCCTTACAATGAGGTTACTTGAGGGCAGATCTCAGCTGGAGCGAGCTGGCATCCACAGGGCTCTGGCAGTTTACACCAGCTGCGGCTTTGGCCCGCTTTTTTAATTTTAATGAATTATTTTCATTCTAACTGATGTAAAAGGAATGGGAGATGCAGCACTGGAGCAAAAGGGGAGTAGGAAAGTGAAATGCTGTCTATTAAAAAAATCAAACTCAAACTTGGATTTGCCTTCACCATTAATGTGCTCAATATCAACATTTGCTTGTTATTTTCTTTGTTATAATGTCACATGCCAGTGATAAGGATTCACAGATGGATTGTTATTGTTTCTAGTTTGAGTATCAAAATAGGAATTACAGGGTCTCCTCCAGGTGCTGATATTCCACAGCTTTTTCTGGCTGCTCCCACAGCATCTCACTCCTCCAGAACAAGGGACTGCATCCAAGCTGTCTCTAGGGAGTTTTTCCTGGTCTGGTCTGAACCTTGAAGGGTGTGCAGGATTTGTTTTCACCAGTGCTGGTTGTGTTGGGTCAAAACCATGCTAAACTGGCAAAAGATCACTTTTCGCCTCAAAATCAAGAAAGGGATCCTTATTTCTGCACAAACTCTAATCCAGCCTCCTCACAGGTCATCCCATCCACATACACACCTAAATAATTATTTTGATGACCTTCATCAAGGCCCTGATCTTCAGAACTGGGGTTCTTGATGCTTTCTGACAATTTTGGGGGATTTTCTTATATGGTTTATATCTAAAAAGTCAATAAAATGCAACAAAAAGTGTGTTCATCAAGGAGTTTAACCCTTCTGCCTTGCAGTTTCTGATCTAAGTCTTATCTACTTGTTTCTATCAGCTCCCATTAAAGAATTAATAATTTGTATTACAAACTCTCACTTTCTGCCAAATTTGCAACTGAAATTTCTGTTTGAAGGAGTGATTGCCTCAGACTTCTGCTGCACAGAAGAAACTGTTACAATTTCATATTCTAAGCCAGTCTGAAGCTGTTTTAAAGCACAGATGGCTTTACTACACACAACCGCAAAAGATGCAACTGATTTATAAAACTTATGTTGGGAAGGATCATATTATGGAATCACAGAAGATTTTAGGTGGGAAGGAGATTTTAGAGGTCTGTGGACCAAGGCTACCATCCAAGCAGAGATAACTGAAGTTAGGGAAGGCTGGTTATGGTCTGGTGCAGTTGAGTTTTGAAAATCTCCAAGGATGGAGATTCCACAGCCCCTCTGGACAACCTGTTGCAGCATTTAACCCCAATCCCTGCAGAATCATGGAATCATTCAGCTTGAAAAAGACCTCTTGAGTTCAACCATCAACCCAGCATTGTGGGCATGACCAAACCATGTCCTCAAGTGCCACATCCACTTTTTTTTTTAACATTTCTGGGGATGGTGAAATGATTTCCAGCCCAAAATCACTTCCACTACTTGAAGAAAGTTTACAAATCAGCCCCTCCTTGGAAAGAGTAAATTTCATCCTTTAGATGGAATTTAAAAAAAATAAATAAAAGCATGACACTGTAGCATTTTTAGGATCTGGTTCCAACAGCTTTGGTATTTGCAGGCTGATTTAACTCATGATAATCTGGGGATTCTGATATACAAAACAGGGCTCTGTGATTGATCATTCCTGAGCAATGTCCCCAGCTCTTCTGAAATTATTGCTGGTGAAAGGGACATAAACCTACACCCCCCCCTCTGGGGCAGCACTCCTGGTCTTGGTTCAAATCCCTTTTTCCTGATGGTTCAAGTGGGTATTTGGGACTGTGAGAGCACCGGCAGAGCTGCAGGTGTGATTTCATCCTGCTGAAAGACACTGGGGTCACAACCTCCAGCAGCTGCACAGGGCAGGAAAGTGGGGCAAGGGCATCACTGCAGATAAAACTCCAGAGGCCAAAGGTGCAGGAGCTGCTCGTGCTGCTCAATCTGGGAGATGTTTCTGGGATTTGTTTCTGTGACTGCTCTCCTTCCTCAGCTGCAGAGAAATTTTCTCTGACTCACAGGCTGAAAGATCACAACCAGAAGAAGAGAAACAAATCATAAAGAAGTGCTAGCCCTAAACAGCCCCACTTTTTGGCACTGATTTGTCACTCCTTCCCCAGCCTGGCTGTTACTGAACTATCCTTGCTTAGCCAGAGCCTGTCTAGTGTTTCTTTATTTGCAAAGATAGCCATGAATGTGTTATTGACATATTCCAAAACCCTAGTTTTGGAAGCAGCCAGGCAGCCTCTCCTTTCTGCGTCCCCATGGCTGAAGGGTTCCCCTGGATATCCAGGTTGCAGAATCCCCATTTCCAGGTCTCTGCTCAGTAAATCAATACAAAATCAGAGAATAGCTTTGTAGCAGCAGCTGCCATTGTTTCCACCCAGACTCCTAGAAATCATGTTTGTGTTTTCATTTGTTAATTATTTTCTGAGACATAGAGCTCTAAAACAGGAATACAAACCCTAAGACCTCTCCAGCATCATGGCATGAATGCCCTTTTTCAAAATTTCAATGTGGAAACCATCTCCATGCTGCATGAAGGAGGAGGCAGAGCAGCGGGGGCTGCCAGAGAGGGTATCCAAGTGATGGGTGCTACAGAGACATGTCACAGCATCTGTCACACGTGGGATGGTCCTAGCACTGAGCCAAATGCTCTCTTTTATCATGGATTCCCCCTCTAAGTTACTGATGAATTCTTAAACCCCAGTCCCTTCCCTATTTTGCACATGCTTATTTGCTTTAAGGATACTCCAACACTTGATGCTGTCGCCTCCGGCAAAGCCTTCTGTTTTAAATCAAAGCTGTTAAACAGCTTTACACGGGGACCAGGAAGTTGGACTCACACTGAGCTTTTGCTTCAAGTGTGTGTGTGAAAATAAGGTTTAGTGTCAGGGCTCTCCTCGTGGAAATGAAGATGGTCCCAGTCCAGCCAGTCCTGCAAGAGCAGCTGAAAGCCTTGAAAGGAAGCAGGGATGTTTCTGATTGACTTGTCTTGGCTCCAAGCAAGGGAAATTCCCTGAAATGCCAAAGGAAATCCCAAGCAAATGCCTGAGGACACGCAAAATGTGATCTCAGGGGCACACGGGAGCAGTCACCTCACCCTTTGAACAGGATGGGTCACGTTACAGTGTTTTAACCCAGATGGTCTTCAGAAGAGATTTGGGCATCACCAGAGCCATGGGGTAGCTCAGGGGAGTAGAAGTTGGCATTGCTCTGGGACACCAGTCAGTGACAGGGACACATCTTCATCTCCTCACAGAGACCCCTTGGTGGGGAATGCAGAGCAGGAGAGGGGAAAGAGAATTTTTGCTATCAGTAAGTCCTTGGAGATGGACACACTTGTGGTTTTCTCGTCCAAGGTTTTCTCACTTCTTGGAGGGTTTAACAGAGAGCTGAACAAACACTGCAGATTCCCTGTGGTCTGCACCCTCAAAAGCCAATGTGGACCCCAGGATCACAGTAACAAAACTGGGAGTTTGTTCCCTCACTCAGAGGGAGACATTTCCATTCCCACTCTGGCTGCTGGAAAAGACAAGGGGGTCACCTCTGTGTCTGGGAGATCAGATATGGATTCTAGGAGAGCATTCACTGAATTTACAGTATTTACTCTCTCCCCAGCCATCAGGGTGACTGATGCTTCAGCAGGACCTGAAATCACCAGACAAGCAAAGCAAAGCCTCTCCTAACCCTCCTTTGTAGAGCTGAGGAGGTGGATGCTCCAGGATTTTCAAACAGCATGCCAGAAAAACAGCAGCCAGGAAGGGTTTAGGGGAAAAGGATTCTGCTTAGGAAAAGGAGAACTGGTTCTTGAGGAGCTGGTGCAGCTGCAAAGAAGCTGCTGCAGAGCTGCCAGGGTCAGAGCTGTGGCTTGCTGCCAGCTGCAGCGCGCTCTGCCCGCCGCTTGCATCCAGAGCACCAGGGCTCCCAGAAAATCCTCAGGATGCTGTTCAGCAGCTACCAGGCATTCCTGAGCCCTTCAGAGAGCCAGGAATGTGCCTTCAGCAGCACATCCCCGTCTCCCCTGTGCTGCAGGGGTCAGAGGCATCCCTGGAGCAAAGCTCCTTCGCACGGGGGCTGCGACTGTCGCCTTGGCTTTGCCATCCCTTTGAGGAGAAGGAGCTAAAAATTGGGTGAGCGCCTGTGAAATCCTGGAAGAACAGCCTCAGATCGTGGCTATTTTTAGTTCCACAGAAGCTGCTGCATACATTAGTGAGGGCCTGCCTTCCTCTCCGGGCTCGAGAAATCACACGGTGTCCTCCCAGCCTGCCAGGAAAGAGTTTAACCCGTGTTGTCCCACCACAGTCAGCCCCAGACAGCTGCACTGTGATGGGGACCAGAACAAGCAGGAGAAAGGTTTTCCTGGGCATTTTGGCTCTTGCAGAGTAAAGGAAGAATGTCTTTGTCCCATGGGCCTTGTACCATCATGTGTGGTGGGAGGAGCAGGGACTGGAAGAAAATTCCAGCACAGAAATGGGATCTGACTGCCACCACCATTGTCCCTGTCTGAGGAGCAGCCACACTCCGGGCTGAGAGGGGCAGGGAGCAGCTCAGAGTCTGCAGAACTTGAGAGTTCATTCCTCAACTCTGGTGACCTCTCATGGTAGCCAGGACAGGTGACATTCACGAACTGCCACGTGTTGCCTTCAACTCACCCACCACAGCATTACAGGCTCACAGAATATTTTGGGTTGGAAGGGAATTTAAGGAAATTTAAGCCTCATTTTGTTGCACCCCCTGCCACTGGCAGGGGAACATTCCAGTATCCCAAGTTGCTCCAAGCCCTGTCAAACCTGGCCTTGGACATTCCAGGGATGGGGAAATTAGGCAACATGAGCTACTTAATCCAAATCTGCAATCTTTTAGCCACACAACCTCCTGGGAAACGAAACCTCATCACCACACAGGCCCCTCAGATCCTTGGTGTCGCATCTCCTTCCTCCCACTGGCTGTGTATCTGCTGCTCCAGACACATCACACCAGGAAAACCATGGCTGGGACACAGAAAGGAAATGAGGCCAGGGATGAGCTCACCAGCCCGCTGGAACCATGATGCCTTTCAGCGCACAATTAACAAAAAATAATTGCAACGCTTATTCCTCCACTTTTTTCTCGGAGGGATGAGGAGCAAAGCCTGATCCCTGCACTTCACACCCACAGTGCACTTCCACATTTTTCCAGCTCTTTAATATTTATTACCTCTGCTGCTTTGTATTACTCATCAGCTATTCCTGGCCAGAGGAAACGATGTACTGGTGGGTTCTGGAGTGTGCACGTTCCCTGTTCCTCGAGGGGGCTGTGAGTACAACAGCACCTCTTAACTCTCACTCACTGCTGGGCCAGTGCAGCCTCCCATGGCTTTGGAGGGTGGATACTCAGACAAGCCTAGCCATCCCATCACAAGTGGCTTTCCAAAGGCCACCAGGATGTTTTAGGCCATCAGCAGAGGGGACACAGCCTTTTTGGGAGGTACAGGAACCTTTCCATGGGTGTATCCTGCTGATCTCTGCAGGAACATCCCTCAGGAAGTTCACCTGCGCATCCTTCCCTTCTTCACTCATTGTTCTTTTCCAAGTCTCCTCCCAGCCCTGTGGTTAACCACGGGCCTGCCAGCCCCTTTGCCTGCAGGATTTCTCCCATCTGCTGGGGGCTCTAAGTAAGGATATGTATCATAAAACTCAGCAAGTCAGGCTGTGCAGGAGCCTGTGTGTGGCAGCACTTGCAGTTGTTCCATTTAACAGGCAGCTCAGGGTTAAGACTGGTTCTAAACAATATTGCAAAGAGGACCATCTTCTAGTGGTCATGTTCAGGAGAAGAACCAGCCCAGGCACTGCACTACCCAGTACAACAGCATTTTTACATTTTATCTGTTCTCCTACTAATTTAAAATGAGGTTTCTGCTTGAAGCTTAATAAAAGTGAAGCCACCTGACCACATCCTTGCTCCACCACCCTCCGGGTGCAGCTGAGTCCTCTCGTGCCAGCAGCCAGCTCATCCAAGTGACACAAATGAGGTCACAGGAGCTTTCTGCCAGCGAGCAGCATCTGGGAGGTGAGGTGTGGAGTCCTGCAGCTCAGCCCAAAGGAGGGATGTTCATGCACAGTTAGGTGCAGAAATGGAGGCAGAGAGGTTAAGTGACTTCCCCTGGGCAAGTGGTGGTTGGTGGGGTTTAATTTAGAATGGGATGGGATGGGATGGGATGGGATGGGATGGGATAGAAATAGAATAGGATAGGATAGGATAGGATAGGATAGGATAGGATAGGATAGGATAGAATAGAATAGAATAGAATAGAATAGAATAGAATAGAATAGAATAGAATAGAATAGAATAGAATAATTTCAGATGCAAGGACTCTGCAATGACCATCAAGTCCAGCTTCCAGTTGGGGAGGCCCTTGTCTCTCGCTGCCTGCTGGATGGGCTCCTTTTGGAAGTGCTTAATCCAAAGGAAAGAAAGCCTTTCATTTTCACACACATTCCTTTCAACCTCCTGCTGCTCCAAATGCTTTCCCAGCCCATTTGGATGCCTCTCACACACCTGCTCCAGCCCAGGCAGCTGCCCTGCCCTGTGTGGAGGATGTTTGCTTTAACATTGACTGTTGAAGCTGCTTGGATGAGATCTATCCCAGAAGCACCAATAAATTGCTGAATGCATTGATCGAGACGTGACTCAGGAGGCACCACTGGATAATCTCCCTCTGCACCTTCCCCTGGCTGAGCCTGGGCAGAGTTTCTGCTCCCCTCAGCAAAGCAGTGGAGGACTCTTCCATCTTTGCATTTCTCCAGGGGCAGGCCTGCTTCAATGACACGTGGGGGTTATTGATTTCTGTAATGAATGGATGGATTTTCCCCTCCTGCTCTCACACCTCCTCCCTCTCCCACGGAATAATTCAGTGCCTCTGTCATTTACTGCCCAAATGCCTCTCCCAAGCACAAACATGCAGCCTTTCCCTGCTGGAATTGTGTGCTGCCTCCAAAGCTTTCACTGTTTTCTCCTGATCTCCTCTGATCTTGCCTTCAGGAGGGATGATTTAAAGCAGTGCAGGTAGGCAAGGATGCCAGGCAAGGAGAACAGGAAAGTTTTCCTCTCCAGAGGGAAGGTGTGTGGCCAGAGTGGTTGGGAAAGCTCAGGCTGTGAGTTGGAGGTTGCAGAACTGGCTGGGAAAGATGGTGGAGATGGCTGTTGGGATGGAGCTGAAGGAGATTACCACACTCCAGGGATCTTAAACAGGAGCACAGCAGATGTTTTAGTTGTTGAGGAGATGAAGGAATTGCAGGTGGGGATGTTGTAGTTGTGGATTAAAGAAAAACTCTGGTGTCTCTGGGGTTAGCTGAGAAACTACCCAGAGAAGTTTTGGATTCTCCATCCCTGGAAGTGTTCAGAACCAGGATAGATGGAGTTTGGAGCAATCTGGAATAGTAGAAGGTGTCCCTGCCCATGGCAGGTGTTGGAACTGGATGATCTTTAAGGTCCCTTCCACCCCAAACCACTCTGGGATTCAACGAGGGTCTCACCCCTAGCCCAAAATGCACATTCCCTGCTTCCTTCAGTTCCTCCCTGGATATCCCCCTCTCATCATCGAGTTCTCCCCAGCCAGGTCCCTGCAGCTCATCTGAAGTGCCACAACCCATCTCCTGCTTGTGGGACCCTTCTCTTCTTGCCACTCCACCTTCAAGTGACATGTCCTGCATCCTGCTGCTGGTGGCTCTTGGCCACAGCTCAGGGGACAGCTCTGCAGGGGATGGACGTGCCAGCTCACTGTGCACATGTTCCAAGGAGCCTGGCACTGCCTGTCAGCCCTCCTGGCCCTACAAATCCTGCCTGACCCTCCACAGGAGCCAGGACCTCAAATATCACAGGATATGGCATTTGTCACCTCCTACATTTACAGAGATTTGGAAAGACCAACAGACCGGGCTGGAATGAGGTCCAAGATATGTCCTGCCCATAAACCTGGAATTGCAGAGCAGCCATGGGGAGCTGGGATTTGACATAACTTCTGCATTGCAAACCCCCAGTCTGGCTCAGGTTGCTCTTTTCCGCCTTAGCCTCACCAGTTAAAAATTTGCAGGTGACTCTGAGCATGTCAGCCCAGGACACAAATTCTTCCAATCCTGGTCTAAAACTTCAGGTATTTGAGCCCTAAAATTTTAGGTATTTGAGCCCTAAAACTTTAGGTATTTGAGCCCTAAAACTTCAAGTATTTGAGCCTTAAAACTGCAAGTTTTTGAGCTCCTTCAGCAGGTAAGCCATGGCAGGCAGGCACAGGAAGGCCTGGCCAACACCAATAACTGTCCTGAACCACTAAAAGATTTGTCATTTCATTTTCCATCCTTCCCTGCCTCCAACAGACCATCCACCATGTTGGCCCAGACCTCAACACCTAACTAGGATCAGTGTCTGAGTGCCCTCTCCTGCACTCAGGAAAGTGTCCAGATGGGGTCAGAGCTCTTTTTTTAGGTTCAAACTCCTTCCTATGGGTTCAAATTTCTTCTTGTGGATTCAAACTCTTTATTGTAGGTTAAAATCCTTTATTGTGGGTTTAGATCCCTCCTTGTGTGTTCAAATCCCCTTTTTATTGTTTCAAATCCCATCCTGCGGGTTCGAACCCCTTTCTGTGTGTTCAAATCCATTCTTGTGGGTTCAAATCAGCTCCCTCTGTGCTCAAATCCCTTCTTGTGGTTTCAAATCTGCTTCCTGTAGATTCAAATCCTTTCTTGAAGATTAAAACCTTTCTTGTGGGTTCAAATCCCTTTTTGTGGGTTCAAACCCCTTCTTGTGGGTTCAAATCTCTTTTTGTGTGTTCAAATGCCTCCTTGTGTGTTCAAATCTCTTCCTGAGGGCTCAAATCCCTTCTTGTAGTTTCAAACTCCTTCCTGTAGGTTCAAGAGTCTTCTAGATTCAAACCCTTTCTTGTGGGTTCAAATCTTTCCTGTAGGTACAAATCCCTCCTTGTGTGTTCAAATCCCTTTTTATTGGTACAAATGCCTTGGTATGGGCTCAAATTCCTTCTTGTGGGTTCATACCCCTTCCTGTAGGCTCAAATTCCTTCTTGAGGGTTCAAATCCCTTCTTATGGTTTCAAACCCCTTCCTGTAGGCTCAAATCCTTTCTTGTAGGTTAAAAACCTTGTGGGTTCATATCCTTCCTGTAGGTGGAAATCCCCCCTTGTGCTGTACCAATAAAAAATCCCTTTTTGTTGGTACAAATCCCTTCCTGAGAGTTCAAATCCCTTCTTGTGAGTTCAAACCCTTTCCTGTAGGCTCAAATCCCTTCTTGAGGGTTCAAACCCCATTCTGTATGTTCAAATCCTTTCTTGTAAATTAAAACTCGTTCCTGTGGCTTCAAATCCTTTTTTGTGGGTTCATACCCCTTCTTGTAGGTTCAAATCCCTCCTGCTGGGTTCAAATCCCTTTTATTGGTACAGATCCCTTCCTGCGTATTCAAATTCCTTCCTGTAGTTTCAAACCCCTTCCTGTAGGCTCAAATCCTTTCTCATAGGTTAAAAACCTTGGGTGTTCAAATTCTTCCTGCAGGCTCAAATCCTTTCTTATAGGTTAAAAACCTTGTGTGTTCAAATCATTCCTGTAGGTGCAAATCCCTCCTTGTGTGTTCAAATCCCTTTTTATTGGTACAAATCCCTTTTTGTGGGTTCAAACCCCTTCATTTTGGTTCAAACCCTTCTTTGCTACACGTGAAGGCAAGAGCTTGACCTTGGCCATCGAACACCCCAGACAAACCCATCAACCCCCCCTGAGCCGGCCGAGGAGACAAAGCTCTCAGGTTCCCGTGTTGGGGCTGCTGGGCAGGATATCCAACACTGGAACACCCCCTGGGACATGGCAGAGTGTCAGGAAGGCTCTTCTCTGCTGGCTCCAAGGGTGGCCTGGTCTCGGGTTGCTGCTGATAATTGCTGCCCCGAGATGTGCAGGATGTCTCTGCTTTGGCCCGTGCAACTGAAGAATGAGTCTGGACTCTTCACTTTTCGGTCTTGAGATTGTTTATTAATTCTTATGTATAAAATGTTCTTTCTGCTCAGCCGAGATCTGCTCAGCAAGGCAGCCACAAGCACTCTGACCGCCCCCGAGGTGGTGTTGTCATTTTATACTACAAACTACGTATAACATATTTACACTTAATTCCCAATACCTATCACCTATGTTAGACAGTGCACTTCTACTCTAAGCCAATCCCAAAGTGCCAACATCACTGCAGAAAATGGAGACCAAGAAGAAGAAGAAGAAAGGCTGGACATGCTCAGATTCCTCCATCTTGTCCCCATAACCCCCATACCAAAAATCCTAAAATCTATATTTTCACCCCGTGATTATTTTGTTATTTCACTATTCAAACCTGTGTGACTTTCATGTCCTCATACAAAGTTAGCAACTTGTTCCAAGGGTCAAAATCAAATCCCCAGGTGTTCTGGGCAGCATGCCAGGGTCTCTGAGCCCCCCAGCAGGGTCCTTGGAAACTCTGGGTACCTGGAGGGATGTACTGAGTTCCGACATCCCGGAGAGGATTTTGCTGGGGCTCGATTCCCTGCCGTTGGAAACGCTCCCTCGGCCGGGAGCCAGCGGGCCGGGTTTCCACCCTGGTCTCATGAGGACACTCAGCTGGAAAGAGGATGCTGCAGGCTTGAGTCATCTCCAGGCTCTGGAGGGAATTAAAGTCTCCACCTCCCACCCCCCTGCCTGCGTGTCCTGCCACTTGAGGTGACAGAGCCAAAAGCAGGACACGGAGCCTGCGCGTTTTAAAGTCGCTTTGGGATTGAGTCCCTTTTCCCGTGCTGTCCTGGTGCAGCCTTTCTTCTTAGCATATATGGAATATTTTGTGTCATATGTTCCCCCCCTCTGATACCCCAGCCCCCTGGTGTGGCCCTGGATGCTCCAGTTGTTCCCAGATTTTTTGTGAAGCTCAAGCTCACATGATTGGAAATCCTCCTGGAGACACCACAGTTGACCCAAGTCCCCTCAGATGAGATTTCCATTCCTCATCTGTTCAAAAATGGGAAAGCTGATCCAAACTCATCATCTCAATTCCCTCTTTTATCAACAGAGAGAAGGCGAGAGATTTCCAGAAAGCCACTCATCCCATCTCCAGATAAGTGTCTGCAACACCTCCCACGGATTTCCTGTCTCCTTCCCTTGACTACAGAAGGGTCCAGACGACCGACTGAGAGCTGATGGCTGATACCAGATGTCTCCCATCTCCTTGGCATCATTTCCCTATCAGATGCCTCTCACCTCCTTGCTGTCATTTTGAGAAGTCATTTTAAGGAATCACTTGTACTTCCCCCATGGAAAAGATCTGGGGGACATGGAGGCTGCGGTAGTGCTGTGCCAACAGGTAGGAAAGAAATTTTCCTGTGGGAAGTAAAGTCCATGCTAAAATGGAATGCATTCCCATCTGACAGCTGGAATGGGAGCTCCCAGAGCTAGCTGGGATTTCTTTTGTTCACATCATCTCTTAATTTGGCCTGTTTTTTCTCCTTGTGGAGCAAAAGCACAGCTGTGTGTAGGTGACACATGCCTTGAGTAGTTCTTGTCTAGAACAGAACAGATTTTATCCCATTGTTTTTATGTCCTTCCCACCTGGAGGAGTGGTGCTGCCTTTCAAAGGAATCCCAGTGGAGATCAATCCCGTGCATTATCGTTGAATCATGGAATCTCTGAGCCTGGAAAAGTTCTTAAAGTCATCAAGTCCAACTGTTGACCCAGCAGGGTCAAGTCTGCCACTGCCCTGTGTCCCTAAGTGCCACATCCACGCATCTTCTAAATCCATCCAGGGATAGGAAATCCATCCAGGGATGGGGAGTCCACCACTACCCTGGGCAGCTGTGTCAGGGCTGGAGAGCCCTTTCAGTGAATAAATTGTTCCAAATATCCAACCAAATCCTTCTATGCCTCAAATTGAAGGATTTGTTTCCCTTTGTCCTGTCCCTGTTCCCTGGGAGCAGAGCCTGACCCCCCTGGCTGTCCCCTCCTGTCAGGGAGCTGTGCAGAGCCACAAGGTCCCCCCTGAGCCTCCTTTTCTCCAGGCTGAGCCCCTTTCCCAGCTCCCTCAGCCACTCTTCACCAGAGTTCAGTGCTCCAGCCCCTTCCCCAGTCCTGTTTCCATACTTTGGAAAAGCTCAAGTGTCTCTTGCTGGCTTCTCCAAGCCATCCCTGAAGATGATGGAGATCAGGGGCAAGAGTCGCAGGCACCTTAATTTGAATTTGAATTTTTCAGAGAATATCAAAGAGGATATCACTGTTTCAGAGGATATCAAAGATATCCATGGACTGCTGGCAGGTGGGATACAGGGCATGAAGAAGACCTCTGCCCTTCTAGGCCCACACCTGAGGGTGCACTGAGCTGCCAGAGCATCTTGAACGGCTTGGACAAGGGAATGGAGCTCCTGAGTCTCAGTCCAGAAGGGGAATCTCTAAAGCAACAGGACATGGAGCCAGGCAGGACAACTGGCACCATTTCCTCCTCTTCCTCACTCCAGTCATTGCTCCATCCACAGGTTTCCCGTGGGAATCTTGCCCCTGCTGCCCCAACCAGCTGGAAGAACCCCTCGCTGTGAGACTGACAGCACAGTCTGCATGTCCCTGCAAGCCACAGCTACTGGGACCTTCTGTCCTTGCAGCCTCCAGAGCTGCTGGTCCCCCTGTCAGCAGCTCAAAGATGTCACTGCTCAGTGCTTAGAGGAGGGGACAGCACCCAAAGGGGGTTTGGGAGCTTCCTTGGTGGGTTTGTAGCAGCAAAGAGGAGAACATGGACAGAGTAAATGTCCCTGGACAGCTTTGCTTGTTATGGGAGCAAATGGAGAAGGCAGAGGAGTGTGAAGGAGCAGGATGACAGTCATAGAGTGGAGCCAAGACACTTCCCATAAATCCTTTGCTCTGGTGTTGAAGCAGTTCTATGAGTAAGTGCAATGCCTTCCATTTTTCCTTTAGGACTTTTTATCAGAAAGCCAAATCTAATTCATATTATTTATTCCCAGCTAGCTTTTCAACTCTTGCACCCCATAAACCCCACCTTAAAGTCATTCATAAACAGATCCTGTACTCCTCAACTTTCTGACCACTATTTCAGACAGTCTTTATTTTAGAAACAGGTCAAATAAACTCATCCCTGGTTTCAGTGCAGGGTTGAGACACCCAGACAGAGAACCCAGGAGCCCTGGTTCCCAGGTATCACTGATATTTATAGGATAGCAATGTTAAAAGTCTTCTGCTGAGATCAGAGTTGGATTGTGCCGAGTCTGGAACGCACACAGAGTAAGAGACAGCTCCTGCCCCAAAGGATTCACAATCTAAACTGACAAGGACAGAACCACAGCAAAGGAAAGGATGTGTTATTAACAGCAGGGGACCCAGGCACTGAGATATGCAATAAATTGCCTGCAGTCACATGGGCAGCTTGTGGAGGAACCAAAACCTGACCCTTGGTTTCCCACCGACGCTGCCTTGTCTCAGCCATCAGGGAAGGAGCACACTGGGAATCTGGGTGAGTTGGGAATTCTGCTGGTGAGTCAGGTGAGGTCAGGAACCCTGCCAAAAGACACAGCCCCTCACAAAGGCATTCTTGTCCCTGCCCCAGCTTTATTTGTGTATGGCTGGGAAGGAGGAGAAAAGCCCTTTCTGACACCACCGCCCCCAGTGTCATCATCATCCCAAACTGGTTTTGTTCTCTCAGACAGGTCCCCTCCAAATCCTCAGGGCTGAGGCTGATAAATCACTCCAGGTACTTTTACAGACTGGCAGTAATCACAGAATCATGGAATCAATAAGGTTGGAAAAGACATTTATGAATGTCAAGTCTAAGTGTTAGCCCAGCCCTTGCACACCACTAAACCACGTCCACACAATTTTTGAACACTTCCAGGGATGCTGATTCCACCATTTCCCTGGGAAGCCTCTTCCAATGCTTTACAACCCTTTCTCTCAAGAATTTTTTCTTAATGTCTAATCTAGGAAGAGGAAACTGAAATCACTTTTCCTTAGAGGAAATTTGCCAAAAAGAGTGGGCTTCAGGGGACACCTGTGTAGAGTGACCCACAGCAAGTTTGCTCTGTTGGGCATAAAACTGGACTGAAACATGTCGGTAATTTCTGGGTCAGGGCATCTCAAAGCACAATGAGATTGTCCCACCTGTCTATACACACCTGCCCTGCAGCATTCCATGTCCACACACCTGAGAGAAAGCACGTGAGGAAAAATAAATTTCCTCTGTCCAATTATGCATAGGCTCCTACTACATTTGTCATGGCCTCAAGCTGTGCCAGGGGAGGTTCAGGTTGAACATCAGGAGAATTTTCCTCATGGAAAGGGAGGTCAGACATTGGAACTGTCCAGGGAGGTTTGGAGTCCCCATCCCTGGAGGTGTCCAGGGAATGCCTGGATGTGGCACTCAATACTCTGGTCTGGGTGACAAGGTGGGGATCAGTCACAGTTGGATTTCATGGTCTTGGAGGTCTTTTCCAACCTGAGTGATGCTGTGATTCCATGATCTTTGAGATTTTGGTCTGACATAATTTCCTGTACCATTACCTAGCCTGCCAAAGCTCCTTAACTCTCAGGGATGGATTTGATGGTTCCTACCATAGCAGTGACACACAGGAGACTTCTACCATTCAGTGGAATCCCCAGATCTGAAGAGTTTACGATTAGGTATAGCAGGGTTTGCTTTCAGTTGAAAACAAACAGTAAATTTAGGTTCTTGACTCACCACATCCAGCTGTGTCTCATTTAGGTGCTTGTTTACCATTCCTGGTCCATTCCAGATATTTGGTTGTCATGGAGTCACAGAATCATTTAGATTGAAAAACACCTCTAAGATCAGCCAGTCCAACCATCCACCTAGCACCACATGTTCACCACTCACCCATGTCCCCAAGTGCCACATCTACACAGCTTTTAAATCCCTCCAGGGATGAAGAGTCCAAAAATTCCCTGGGCAGCCTGTACCAAGGCCTGACAACCCTTTCAGGTAAGAATTTTCTTCGTAATATCCAATCTAAACCTCCCCTGGCAAGCTTGAGGCCATTCCCTCTCCTCCTGTCCCTGTTCCCTGGGAGCAGAGCCCAAACCCCCCTGGCTGTCCCCTCCTGTCAGGAGTTGTGCAGAGCCACAAGGTCCCCCCTGAGCCTCCTTTTCTCCAGGCTGAGCCCCTTTCCAGCTCCCTCAGTCCCTCCTGGTGCTCCAGCCCCTTTCCCACCTCTGTTCCCTTCCCTGGACATGTCATGACACTGGTTTCTGTTCTGAAGCTGTATCCACCAGGACTCCACTCCTCAGACATTTAGGAAGATTTCCCCAAGATTTAGGAAATCAGGGTAAATTGCCCAGGGTATTGCACAGCAAAACCCATATGTTGGGAGATCACCCTACCTTGGTCACAGAGTCATCTTTTTGTGTAACTGCCTCCTTTTCTCCCTTTCCCAAGAAACCAAGCTGGATTAGGAATGGTTTTGATATCAATAAATGCTTTCCTGCTGTGGGTGCTCACAACATCTGCGTGTGAACCCTCAGATGCAGCCACGGCAACAGAGAATTCAAATGTTCTGTCTGATCTCATCCTTCTCCTTGCAGGAACAAACATTCCCATGGATTACTTGTATCAAATCCTGGAGTTTCCATGTGCTCCTGAGTACAAACAGGCCCTCTCCTTACAGGATATTTATGGAGCAGAACCATCAGGTGAGAAATGAGCAGTTTTAGGGCTCATGTCATTTACTTGTCCAGGAAAAGGAATTGTTTGTAGCATCAAGCTTTGTTCCAGTCTCTGGGATCTCATATAAAGTAATTAACCGAGAATTTCAGGGTCAGTGTGTGGCCCTGAGGCCAACAGGAAGAATCTGCCCACATCCATGCTACAAAACACTACAAGCCTTCAAAACCAGGTGGGCACATCCAAATCCTGCAGGGAATGGGATGAGCAGGGTGGGTGTGGGCATCAGGGCAGCTCCTCCACAGCTCTGCTCTCATCAGACAGGGAGGACAGGATGTAATAATGCCTTGTGCTGATTTATTGTAAACATTCCATATTGCCAGTGATCCATGGGAAACCACCTCTGGTGCCATAAGCTTCAGGCAGTCTGAGAGAGCTGCTGCCTCTACAAAGCCTTAGTCCTGCACAGGATCCTGTCCCAGGGCACTGAGAGCCTGCACATCCCTGAAGAAGGGTAAAATCTTCAGGATGTGACCCCACAACTCATTACTGCTGCTTCAAGAGGTCCTTGGGTCTAGTTTTCATCACAATTAGGGTGATTATTTTGTGTTTTGCTTCTGATTCATCCCAGCACCAAAAACATCGCCTTGGCTGAAGCAGATTTTTGTGTTTGGGTTTTGCAATCTGCCCCCCTCCCTCTCTCCTGGCCTCCCTTGGTGAAAGTTAATTTAGGACGGCAGCCTTAGAGTGAAAAATGGTGTTTTTCGGGAAGCACCAACTGAGGGCAGCTGTCCATGCAGGAAGGGGCAATCCTTGCTTTTAGGAATATCAAGGACAAGTCCCCAGGAGGCAAAGTCATGCCTGAAATTCCTGCTGTTTTCCTGATCCAAGTCAGGGAGCTTCTTGGTGATTGCCACAGCACCATCCCCACCAGAATCTTTTAAAGAAAAAAACAATAAATAACCAACAGTAACACAGCTTTTCTTCATGGATCAGATTGTTCTCAACCCAGAAAACATTCCCTAATAACAGGATTCCACAATGATGGTGTCACCAAAGCCTGGCAATGCCACTTGAGAGCCCCTGATCTTAAATAAAGTATTTTCCTTCCCAGCAGTGAAAACTGCAGTGTCTTCACCCACTCCTCTGAATAATGGGAGTGTTTCTGCAAGCTTGCCATGGTAATTTAAAATCAATTTTACTTTGGTTTCCCATTATAACTTTTGCTATAGGAAATTAACACTTTAGTAAATCACCTATCGCCTGCAAAAACAACAGAGTGCAATAAATGGTAGTGCCTGTGAGGTTTGGTTTGATTGCAATGAAAAAAAAATCCCAATGGATATAATAATATAATGATGTGATAATTAAATACGTATTTTGGTAGAATCAGAGAATCGTTTGGGTTGGAAGGGGCCTTTAAAGGCCATCCAGTGCCATGCTCCTGATGTGGGCAGTGACATCTTCAACCCAGATTGCTCAGGGCTCTGTCCAGCTTGGCATTGGGCAGCTGCAGGATGGGCTGTACCCTTTGGATCTACCCTTTGGAGGAGCCAGCATGATGAAAGCATCATCCCTGTGTGTGCAGGATAGTCACGAGCCCCACAGACAGTGCTGGGGTGGGATCTGAAGGTGATAATAAAGCTTACTCCAGCCTGTGGCCCAGCAAATCGTTTTGGAGAATATCTGAGCCCAGGTCTTCTTGCTGTCTCAGTTGGCTTCACCATCTCATTACAAGGTACAGCAGAGGATCCTGTTCACCCTCCTGTTTTTGGGAAATGATGCTCAACCCCCCTGGTGATGCTGTTGTGAAAGCAGAGCTGTATCTCCCATGGCAAATAAACTGCTCCATTTCTTCTGGAGTTATGGGGCTTATTTTCTGATGGTTTCCTGCCTGTCTTCCCAGCAGTGAACAGGAATTACAGAATATACCAGCTAACTCCAGCTCTTCCCATGACTGCCACTTCAATAAAAAACCATGCAAAAGAGATTATGAAGAAAAAAAAAAAAAAACAAACCCACAGCTGTTTCTGAGTTCCCCATTTAAATTGTTACAGCCACTCAAAAGCAGGTGATTCCTGCCATCCAAACCCACAGATTATCCAGCCCAGCTCTTTAAATGCATAGGACAGGGAAAAAATATGTTAGGCTGGGCCTTCATCTCTTCTCCTGATGATTCCTGCTTTCAGCCCTTGCTGTCAGCAGTCCCCTCCCAGCACCAGCAGAATCAAAGGTGGAACCAGCTCCGACAGGAGGAATAACAAAAGCGCCGGCACCGCTCGCGAGTCATTTGGAAGTTCCTGCCTCTCTCCCAGTTGCACGTTAATGAGCACAGGGAGAGCTGGGGTTGGTTTGGCTCTGTGTTTGAGAGCCTGCTCAGGAGCTGGAGCTCGCTGTTCTGTGGCTTTCACAGGTAAAACACTCTCCTCCCAGGCTCCAAAAATCCTTGTCAAAACTGGCGTGTATAGGCGGATCCAGAGGATGAAGATGGAGGATGGATGGGGATGGATGATGGATGGCTTCTGCAGAGACAGGCTGCAGAAAGCCCCTCTGATCTCTCCATGTGTCTCCCCTCATTTCCTCTGAGGCATTTTGGGGTGGATGTGTGAATTTTAAGTGTAAAACATCTTTGGGATTAACACCAAGGGTGCAGGACACAAACAACAAATGGACAAGCCAGGGTGGATGTTGAGTGTGGGCTTAAGAAGAACCTCCTCAAAGGTCTGGAGAACCTGGATGGGATAAAGGGTCTGGTTTTTCTTTCTCATCTTAGGACTCCTTATAAAATAAGGGCCAGAAGGTAAAATTGGGACAGAAAGGCTACACCTACACAGGCAAATCTGCCTTCCAGCTGTTGGTCTCCCTCTTCTCTGGACATGTCACCATGGTATGGGACACCTCATCCCTGATGGACATCCCCAAGCTTTGAAGATGCAGTATGGAGACAGAAGACCATCTTGGTCCCAAAATAAAACACTTCCCATGAATCCCAGAATCACAGAATGGCTCAGGTTGGAAGGGATCACAGAGAGGGAGTGATGTGGTCCAACCTCCCTGCTCCAGCAGGGCCATCTCAGAGCACAGGGCCCAGGATTGTGTCCGGACAGTTCTGGAATATCCCCAGTGAGGAGACTCCACAGCCTGTCTGGACAATCTGTTCAGTGCTTGGTCACTGCACTGTGCTCCTTACCCAGAGGGAGGAGCCAAGCATTCCTACCTGGATATAATCTGGAGATTCTGGAACACCAGCATGGCTTCTCCACTGGATTTCCCAGAGGAACAGCAGCTGCCTCTTCCACTGGATCTTCAGAGGAAGACTACACCCTTTTCTACAGGATCCCTGCTCTAGCAGAACCACACCTGACACTCTAGGAGGGCTGCAGCCACATTTCCAATTGGATTGCTACCAACACCCTGACCCACAGGGTGTCAGGTTGTGTTCTGATTCTGTCAGTGTTGTTCTAGTTTACTTCATTGTTTATTTTATCTTTTTATTTTTTCCCTATTAAAGAACTGTTATTTCCTCCTCCCATATTTTTGCCTGAGAGCCCCTCAATTTAAAATTTATAGCAATTTGGAAAAGGGAGGGCTTTCACATTTTCCATTTCAGGGGAGGCTCCTGCCTTCCTTAGCAGACATCTGTCTTTTGAAACCAAGACCTTCAAGAAAAAACCTTCAAGATCTAAGTCCAACTAGAAAGTTAAGACAACCAGGTCCAGCACTAAACCATGTCCCTAAGCACCACATCTGTGGGACAGTTCTCAGTCCAGCTCATCCACTCTTCCAGTCCACATTTCCTGAGTTTACCCAACAGAAATTATGGGAGACGGTGTCACAAGCCCTGCTGAAGTCCAGGTACACAAAACCCACTGCTCTCCCCTTGTCCATCCAGGTGATTGTCTCATCGTGGAAGGCAATTGTGTTGGTCAAACATGATTTCCCTTCAGTGAATCCATGCTGACAACTCCTGATTGCCTTTCCTGACACTGGTGTTTTCCCACTTACAGCATTTCCTTTTGACAAATGGGCATCTCCCTTCGGGGGACAGCAAACAGAGTCACTGGAAAATGCCTCCCTTGTGTTAATGAGCATTTTGCAGATGTGCAGGGACCCCCCAACCCGTGGGGGAGAACACAGTGATGCTCTGAGAACTCTGCAGAGCCTCCTGGGAGCTGGCAGGATCTCTCCCAGACTTCCTGGCGCACAGCAAGTCCTGTGGGATTGCTCGTGCCATTCCACACCACTGTGGAGTTGGATGGACAGGCAGGTGGAGAAGGAAAAGCAGGAATAAATTAAACCTTCCTTGCCCCATCCTCTCTCATCCCAAATCAGTGAGAGGCTGCCAGTGCCTGGGGTGCCACGTCCAAGACAATCACAGCTGACAGTGCCTTCGAGGGACGCTGTCAAAGACTTTTAGGCTCATCATTCAGCAATGGGAAGATTTCCTGACCGATTTCATGGGAAGGAGCCCCTTTGCAGACATGCTGGGAGTGCCACCTGCAGCCGGTGTGGCTTCAGCCCTGCTTCCCAGAGCTCCAGGATGGTGCCACCACCCCTGAAGGTGAGGGCTGGGTCACAGGAGCAGGAGGAGAGGCGTGGTGAGGAGCCAGGGATGAGGAGGTCTCTGTGGAACACTTTTGATGGGTGGATGGTGGCCATACCATGGTGCAGCCACACCTGGTGGGATGGGGAGATGCCCTTTGCTTCTCCTCCTGGTCCATGTTTTTGTCATGGTTTGAGGACTACAGGTATTGGCAGCACCTTGGGATTTCTGGGGAGTTGATGCTCACAGCACCAGGTAATTCCTGTCTCCAACACCAGATGTCTGATGTCAGATGGGAATACTCTGAGATCAGGGAGAGAAAGGGGCAGATGCAGAGGGTGACACATGTGACACAGTCAGCATCCCACAATGTCATCCTGTGGAGGAATTGCTCTCTGGGATGGGGAGGAGGAGGATGAGGTCGGACATCTTCCACTATCCCAGGTTGCTCCAAGCCCTGTTCAACATGGCCTTGGACACTTCCAGGGATGAAAGGGCTGTGAGGGTAGTGAGGCCCTGGCACAGGTTATCCACAGTTTCTCTAGATAACCTGTGCCAGGGCCTCCCCACCCTCACAGGAAACAATTCTTTCCCAATATCCCATCTATCCCTGCCCTCTGGCAGTGGGAAGCCATTCCTTGTGTCCTGTCCCTCCATCCCTTGTAAATGATCTCTTCCCATCTTTCTTGTAGGCTCCTTCAGGAACTGGAAGGCCACAATCAGCACATCCCAAAGCTTTCTCCAGGCTGAACAATCCCAGTTCCCTCAGCCTTTCCTCACAGCTGAGCTGCTCCATCCCTCTGCTCATCCTGGTGCCTCCTCTGGACTCCCTCCAGCAGCTCCAGGTCCCTCTGATGTTGGATCTCAGATCTGGAGGCAGCTCTGCAGGTGGGATCTCACCTGAGAGGGACAGAGGGGGCAGAATTCCCCCCTCCCCTGCTGCCCACACAGTGGGATCAGCCCAGGGCATGGGGAGGTTGGGATGGGTCATGTCCAGTTCTCAGACCCCTACCTCAAGCTGAGATAAATTATGAATTAATTTATGTTAAATACCTCATTGGAAAATCTCTCCATTGCCAAAGTACCAAGTGGGGTGAACCCCCACACTTCTGGTCCAGCAATTCTTCTGTTTATTAAATACCCTCCATATTCACCCAATTTCTTTTTCCCACACCAGACCCTTGCACCACTTTCATCTTTCCCAGGATTTTGCCCACAAACCTTTCTACTTAATGATTCTGGATTTAATTTTTAAACAGTTTTGATATTTTCTTTTTACATTTATGACTGCCACATTGGACAATGCATTCCAAGGAAAAATGCATAGTGAACAAACACACCATATAATATATATAATCATACCTTAATATATAAATTTCATCTATAAATATACATATAATATGTAAATATAGTAATATATAAATATATAATATATGAATTCATACCTTAAACATAGACATAGGTGCATATTCATGTGCAAACCTATATGAATCTATGGCTTATTTATTCATTTGAGGCGCATATACCTGTATATAGAGAGGTGTGTGACATATAGAAATAAAAGAAAAATGTCTGATTTATGAGCTATATATTTATATAAGTAAACCATATATGTTTATATATATCATATATATGACCACATTCATGGTTTATTTATTCATTTCTACATCTATATGGACAATCTCTTGCTGTCAGAGAGTTGAAACCAGGCAGTGCTGTCTGATGTAAAGATGGGGATTCAGTTTTAAGGTCAAACTGGAATAAATAAATGAGTATTTTGATGGTTTTGTGTAAAAAACCTTTGTAACTATTCAGAAAAGCCCTTTTTAGAAATGTAGGGAATGTCACTTCTTGGCAAAACTGTTCTTCCTGGTTGTATCTTGTTTTTTTAATCTTCACATTCAGTGCCTGTCATTTGTAGTCACCCATTACTGTCTGACATACTATCATGGCACAATAAATCATAAAAGTACACAAAATAAAATAAAATAAAATAACAGTAAAATAAAATAAATGAGTATAGCTTCATACGGGTGTCATTATTGTCATTGGAAAGCCAAAGGGTTTGCTCACAGATGATGCAAGGAAGCAGCTGAAGATAAGGAGAAATTTGCTCTTTCAGGTTGTTGCTCCACATGGAGGCATCAGGAAACCATGGCCAAGCTCTCTCTGTCCTTTCCCCGTCCCGACATTCCCGGAGACGTTACACGAGCTGAACTTCGCTCAGATTCTGGCATCTCCCTCCGTGCTCCCATTCCCCCCTGCCTTTCTCTGGTTTCCCTCCCGAGCTGCAGACGGCGGGTCTGGGCAGCAGAGATCTTATCTGTGCTCCTGGATGCTGAGAAGGAGGGAGGGAAGGATGGAGGAGCCTCTCCCGCCCTGGATGTGAGATGGGATCAGTGCTCAGCCACTACATCCCCGCATCCCATCCTTGCATCTCCTTCTCTGCCACTCCCATCCCCCAGCCTTGGCTCTGGGAGGAGGTGTAGCTTTAAATTTGACCTAAAAAGAGCATTGAAGTGACTCACTGGATTATAGACAGACCCACACGTGGATCCCGGGCTGAGAGGAAGGAATCTCGCTCACATCAATTCATGAATCCAAGCTCAGATGCGGATCTGACAAACTGTGGGTGAGGAGAGGTTCCCCTCCTGCCACCCCAGCCCTGGGATTTGGTTCAGATTTTGATAATCTCAAGACTAACAGGGCAGAGGGGGGATTTTATTAATGCATTGGTGTTTGGGGAAGGGGGAAAGCAGCCAGAAATCACCAAGTGCAAATCAGGGCAAAGAGGAAACATTATCCACCATGGAGATGTGGCTGTGCCACCCAGGAGAGCTGGGGGATGATACCATGGGAAACAGTGAATATCCTGTGGAGGGAAGGGAAAGAGCCAGGATCCAGCCCTTTGCCTCTCCTAGAAAATCACTAAAGCAAGCAATAGTAATTGGAGAGCTACTTGTAAGCTGAGCATCTTCTCCCCTGCTAAAAGCTTTGCCTGTAGCGCCGAAGGAGCGGCTTGTGATAAATATATATATATTAAAAATATCTGCTCTGACAAGCGTGAAGCTGGAGAGGCAGAGAGGCAGGGGAGGAGGTAAGGCGGGTAGGAAGCATAAATCAAAATGTTTTGCTGCTCCTAATTAAATCCATCAACCTGTTTGAAACAAAACCCACTCTTGGTCAACGGGAAGATTGGAGGATGAGGAGCTGACGATGCTTGATGGCCACGGTGGCCAACAACTCCCTGAGCCTCATGTAGGAACAGGGGGGAGTCCTTACTCTAGGATCTGAGCTCCAGGAAAACCTCCAGCCATCTGTGCCAGAGGAGGCAGAGCAATCACAGCCAGGCAGGGAGGAGAGGGGGGAAAAGCAGTGCAGGGAGGGCTGGGAACCTTCTCAGTGCTGCACATCCTCTGCAGCCAGACGCCTGCAATGTGCTGCTGCCAGCCCTGCAGCCACCACGGCCTCTGCAGCTGGGATTGGGTCAGGAAGAGCAAAATGGGGTAAAAGGGAGGGCTGGGAAGGGGAAGAGGGGGACAGGGAGTCGTGCTGCTGCTGCTGCACTGTCCAGGATGTGCCTGCAGTGGGCTTGTGGCCCTCACTCCTCTCCCAAAGGAGGTGCAGAGCAAGAAAATACTCAGAGAAGGATGGTGAAGGAGATTGGGGGGGTGGAACGGTTTCTGTGCATTCAGGAATTGTTTGGGTTGGAGGGGACATTTAAGATAATCTCATTTGCCCCCCTGCCATGGACAGGGACACCTTCCACTATCCCAGGCTGCTCCAAACCTTGTCCAACCTGGCCTTGGACACTTACAGGGATCCAGGGACAGCCACAGTTGCTTTGGGAAATCTGTGCCAGGGTCTCACCACCCTCATAGGGAACAATTCCTTCCCAATATCCCATCCATCCCTGCCCTGTGGCAGTGGAAAGCCATTCCCTGTGTCCTGTCCCTCCATGCCTTGTCCCCAGTCCCTCTCCAGCTCTCCTGGAGCCCCTTTAGGCTCTGGAAGGGGCTCTGAGCTCTCCCTGGATCCTTCTCCTCTCCAGGTGAACATTCCCAGCTCTCCCAGCCTGGCTCCAGAGCAGAGGGGCTCCAGCCCTTGGAGCATCCCCATAGCATCCTCAGGACTCATTCCAGCAGCTCCATGTCCTCCTTCTGCTGAGGACTCCAGACAAATGTGTCACAGAGACCAAGATTCTTCAGGCCAGAAAAGGGAGAGTTGATGTCATTCAAGAAAAAGAGCTGTGAAATCCAGAGTCCCCTGCAATGAAGGATTTCCCTCTGTATGGGGTGGTTGGTAACAGATCAAACCCTGCAAAAGAAAGGCTCCTTTTTTCTATAAAGCACAGCTGAATTGGGCAACTCCTTCTCATAATGCCAAGGATTTAGGAAAAATGAATAACAGAGAAACTCAACCACCAAGGAACACTCTGTTATTAAATCAGCAGCAGCACATCCATCTCAGAATCATCCTGGGATGCATCCCTGTGTGCTTGCCTTGTTCTTGCACCCACCTGTTACTCAACCTGCTCCTGGTGGACTTTAAACCTGGCCCAGCATTACTGTTGGGTTTTTTCAGTCCCAAACATGGCCCATTTCAATTTTTTTCAGCAAATTCCACCCAAAAGTTGAGTTGACAACTGCAGGGCAGCCTGAGCTGAGTCTGGTGCTTGTGACTGAAGGAAAATACCCAGTGCCCTGAAATCCTGAACAGGGATGGTTTTGCCCTGGCTTTCCCAGGGCAACATCAAAATCTGCCCCAGCTGAAGCAGGTTTGGCACAGAGTTGGTGAGAATGAAACTGTGTGGGATGATTTCTCTCCATCCCACATCCTGCTTGCAAAGGGCATCACAGACCTGATGTGTTTTGGGGCCACCTGCTGTGATCTCTTCATCAAGGAGTGGTGCAGCTGCTCCAAAATCTTATAAACAACCTACAGCCCTTCCCACTGTCCTGACCCTTCCACAAGGGGAGTTTTATGGGGAGTGAATGCTCTTCTAGGGCTCATATGAACTGTGAGTGGAAATCTGCTGAGCTGTTGGGAAGAGAGGGGGTAAAGGAGCAAGCTCTGGAGAAACACAGAGGCTGCTCCTGCTCTTCAATCCAGCCAAAATTAAACACTGTGAAAATCCCACAGGTTGGTGGAGGTGCTAAATATTGCTGTGAAGTGGGCAAAGTGAGAGTGACAATTAGATACTTAATAAGGGTTTGTTTTATATTTAAGGGTTTATTTGTTTCTTTGAGGATGCATGGAGTGGGAGGTGATGTAACAGGTCAGGAATGAGCTTTGGTGTGATTTCCCTTAGCACCTAGGATGGGGAATTTCACATGAGAAATGCCATCAGACCTCTGGATTTGGCTTCCAGAGCTATCCAGGTTTGATTTATCCACACAAATAATGGAGCAAAAAATACCCAGGGTCCCTGCTGGTGATTTGTTCCCATTACTGCCTTCCCACGCTGCTGGAAGATGTGGAGCTTGTTCCAAGCTGGAATTTGACTGACATCCCTCTCCAAACACTGGAGCTCACTGGGTGATTTTATCTCCTGCACAGAGCAGAGATTGCCTTGCTGAGGGTGAGTAACCAGTGGTGCCCATGGCAGGAGTGACTTCAGTGCTTTCAGAAATCAGAGTTCACCCACTGGGCCTGTTCTGACTCGGGAGACAGGAGCCATGGGAACCATTGTTAGCATTTCACAGGAGAGTGGGTTGATATTTTTTAATCAACATTTGCATGCTTAAAACTTCGCCTCTATTTTATTTTTATCCACCTCCTTTCTCCTTGTACATTTTCCAGCGCACAAAAAAGAAGGAAAGAAAGGAAGAGAACTTTTTAATTAAACTTTTGAAGAAAACTACAGTACAAAGCTGTTCTTTATATTGCAGGAGATAAATCACTGCAAACATTTGGAAAAGCCCAAGCTTTGGTGCATTGTGCCAGTGAAATCACACATCAGGAATGATCTGGGGCCCAAATTTGGCTCCTGGTTGAAGGGGCCACTAAATGAACTTGGTTGTCACTGCTTATCAGCTAAGGCACCAAGGGAATGTGATGCTGGACATGTCTTGGCCAAGCTGGATGGGGCTTGGAACAACTTGGTCTGGTGGAAGGTGTCCCTGCCCATGGCAGGGGGTGGAACTGGATGAGATTTAAAGATTCCTTTCATTGCAAGGCACCTTTAAATAAGCAAAATGCTAAAGCTGAAAAAGCAGCAAGAAATGAATAATGTAATGAGCTGAGCTGAACTTTAGGTGAGTAAAACATGTGCCTGGTTCTGAGGTGTTTGCTCTAGATCCTTCCAGCTGGGATAAATCCATTTGTGTCCTTCAGGCACAGGTGTCCTTCCATAACTGTGAAGGAAACTCAAGGGAATGCTCAGAAATGTGTCTCCATTTTGGAGATTTTCTTCTGCTAAGGTGACTCTTGTTTTTCCTTGAGTCCAACCATTAACCCAGCACTTCTGTGTTCACCACCAAGCCCTGTGACACCTTGTGACACCTTCTGGACACTTCCAGGGATTCCAGTGGGGATTCCACCACTTCCCTGGGCAGCTGATCCAATGCCTGACCCCTCCCACTACACTGGAGCTTCTGCCTCTGCTCTGCTGTCAGTGATGGACCAACTCTATCCACACAAATCAATGGCATGCAGGGTTATAACAACCTTAAAGAAGGATTTTTTCAGGGGAAAATGAACAGGGGGAAAAAAAATCCCTCCACTCTAGACAATGTTTCCTCAACCCCTCCTCAGCTGGCTCATTTAACACAATGAACTCTCAAAATATCCCTCCACTGGTTCCAGTGAAGCTCTGCTCCTGCTTCCATGGACTTTGGAGCAGCATTTTTGTCTCCAGACCCAACTCCCTGAGCAGTTTGGCAGCAGCCAGTGCAGCTCATGGGCAAGGCAGGGAGGGATGCACCCCTTCCACACTCTGGCTCACACACCAGCTTGGGTTGATATGGGGGCTGCAAAGGTTTTCTGTCACACCCTTGGCTTTTGTAGTGCAATATTCAGGTGGAAAAGCAGATATCCTGTCTGGTTGGGGTTGCAGAGAATCAGAGAAGTATTGAGAAATCTGGAGGTCTCCGTCTGACCATCACCTGATTGGGTCAGCCAGGGCTTGGCAGCATCCATGACTCCAGAGCATGCACAAAGATGGAGATTCCCCCACTTCTCTGAGTGCCTCTTCCAGTGCTGCACAATCTCCTGTGAAAAAGCCTTTCCTGCTGTTCCATCTGAACATCCCAAAATCTTGGAGAAGCAGTCATGGAGTCCCAGAATGGTTTGGGATTTGGGTTTGGGTTGGAAGGGACCTTAAAGATCATCCAGTTCCACCCCCTGGAATGGGAAAGGACATTTCCCACTATCCCAGGTTGCTCCAAGTCCCATTGAACCTGGCTTTGGACATTTTCAGGGATCCAGGGGCAGCCACAGCTTCTCTGGGCAACCTGTGCCAGGGCCTCACCACTCTCACTGGGAAAAATTCCTTCCCAATATCTCATCTAAATCTCTCCTCTTTTTAGTATCCAACAATTCCTTACTAAAAAAAAATGACTGAATGGAAAAAGGGAAGCAAAGTGTGAATTTTGGTATCAGTTTTGCATTAGAAATAAAATGGCACCAAAGAAAGAGCAGAGAAGTGCAAGAATTTTAGACTGACATTTCACAAATCAAGTGTTTCAATCTCCCATGTCAGCAGTTAGCTCAAAAGAAAATGGAAAAATTACCCTGAAACAAAGGAACTTTTTTTTTTTTTTTAATATCCTAAAGCAGAGTGTGAGCTGCACTGGGAAGGGGAGGGTCTGCCTGCTGAACATGGAGAGAGCAGGAGCACTTAAAATCATGTAGTAAAATCAGGGATGGATCCCTCTTCCTCCAGGTTTGCTCCTGGATTTCCACCGTGCTTGAATTCAGCCTTGAGCTAGACGTGGGTTTGCCTCTCTCCACGCTGCAGCCCAGCAGCAAACCAGGAGTTCAGAGACCACAGCAGGCATTATGTCATCCTGCGAGGAGGAGCTGGGCAATCCTGCAACCACTTCTTTCCAAACCCCTTCATCCAATCCCTCCTCCAGCAGCATTGCTGAAAACTGGGGGAAAAAAGAAAAGAAGCCTGGCCCCGGGGGATGGGTATGACAAAAGGAGATCCCACATCAGGATGTCCCGATCAGCATCCCAGAGGGGGAAGAGCTGCGGTGCTGGGTTGAGAGGGGTGGAAGTGCCTCCCTGGCTGTTGTTCACCTGCCAGATCCCTCCTGCTTGCAGGAAAATCTGTGTGCAGCAAAAGGTGATGTCATCCCTTCCCCGCTCCTGAAATCCAACTCCTTGCTGAATGTGGCTCAGGGCTGGTGTTATTAACACTGTCTTTGACACATCCTGTGCTCTGATTATTTCTTGCTTTCTATTTATTTTATTTTACATTTTACTTCCATTTATTTTATTTCTATTTTTTATTTTACTTCCATTTATTTTATTGAATTTTTAGATTTCTAGTTATTTTATTTTATTTATTTTTATATTTTATTTATAATTTTATTTTATATTTTATTTTATTTTTAATTTATTTTTATATTTTATTTTATTTTATTGATTTTATTTTATTTCCATTTAATTTATTTTATTTATTTTATTTATATTTATTTTTTAAATTTTATTTTTATATTTTATTTTTTATTTTATTCTTAATTTTATTTTATTTTATATTTTAATTTTATTCTATTTTATTTTATTTTATTTTAGTGATTTTTTAAAAATTTTTTTAATTTTTTTTTTTACATTTTCCACCCCTCTTTTCCTCCTCTTGCTGCACACTGACCAGGCTCCTGAGACTCAGGTTGATTAAATTTCTATGCCTTGCAGCTTCCCTGGAGTCCACATAATTTATGTAAATATGAGAGATAAGAAACGAGGGGGAATCACAAGAAAAATGGAGCATTAAGCCGCCAAGATCCATTAAATTCTCCATCACCCTTTTCAGAATCTCAATGCTCAGCCGCAACCCCCCCCATGTTTTCCCCCTGCCACAGCAGCGTGGATCAAATTGACACTGCTGGGATGAGGAAATCCACGGGATCATTCCCCACTCCTGCCTGACACCGGGGTTCTGCCCTGCCTGCAGTGGATCCATGCAGGGAACCAGCCCTGCTCCTGTTGTGGTGTGTCCAGGTTGTCCAGAGAAGCTGGGGCTGCCCCATCCCTGGAAGTCTCCAAGGCCAGGTTGGACAGAGCTTGGAATAACCTGGGATAGTGGAAAATGTCCCTGCCCATGGCAGGGGGTGGAACTGGCTGAGCTTTAAGGTCTCTTCCCATTCCAGGATTCTATGATTCTTTACCAAAGATTTCTCATTTTTAGTGATTTATCCACATTCTGCACCCAGCTGTGCCCAGCATCACACAATTTCAGCCCAAATGGACCACCCTGGTGCTGCTCATTTCCAGCACAAAGTGCCCTCCTGTGTTCTGAAACCTCCTCCCCTCCATTCATCCCATTTTATCCCCACTCCTGTTCATCACCGGCCACAACCAACAAGGATCAAAGGGGCTCCAGAGCCATTATCCCAAATTCCTTATCCTATCCTCAAACTCCTGCTTCTTATCCTTATTATCCCCTCGATGGCAGGGATACTTGTTGCGGTGTGATTTCAGGGTTTACCTCAGAAATCTGGGTCTTTCCCTGATACTTCCCTTCCCAGGTGTGCCAGTCACATCTCCTTTCTCTCTCTGACCCCTCCCAGCACTGTCTGTCAGTCCTGGAATCCCAGAAGGGCATTGAGTGATTGGCAGATTCAAAGGATGCCCTGTACCCCTGGGGGGCATTGGGCCATCCAGGTGTCCTTTGTCCCTTAAGATCTCCTCTCCTGTACCTTGGTGGGATCCCTACCCCTTCCCTCCCCCTCTCCCCGGGGTTAAAACAGCAACCACACAGTTTGGGGAGTTCTGTTGGAGCTGTTGCTGGATTCAGAGGCCTGTGGGCCAGAATAAAGCTCTGGATCCAAACCCTCCATCAGAACGGACTCCTTTCCTTCACCACCACCTGTGGGAATTCAAGATATCCCTCTGGCTGTCCTGAGCAGCCAAGACCCCTGCCAGGGGGTTCAGAGACCCTGGCACAGAGCACAAGACACCTGTGACTTTGATTATGACCCAAGGAGCAAATTACCAACCTTAGATGAAGATCTGCAAGTCACAACAGTTTAAGTAGAATGATGGTGAATTTATCACGGGGTGAAAAATAGATTTTTCGGATTTTTAGAATGGGGGTTCCTAGGGCAAGATTGAGGAATCTGGGTGTGTCCAGCCTTTCTCCTTCTTCCTCTTGGCCTCCATCTTCTGCTGTGATGGTGGCACTTTTGGATTGGTTTAGAGTGGAAGTTCACTGTCTAACATAGGTGATAGGTATTGGGAAGTAATTGTAAATAATGTACACGAAGTTTTTAGTATAAAAACACCGCCCTGGAGGCAGGCAGAGTGCCTTGCACTCTCTTGCTGAGTGGACCTTGGCTGGACAGGAGAAAGAATTTTATAAATAAGAAACAATAAACAACCTTGAGACTGAGAAATTAAGAGCTCTGACTCCTTCTTCAATTGCTAGGCTGGAAAAAGAGACTTTCTAACACATCCTGGGGTGACTCTGACCAGCTAAAGTCCTGAGACCCCCCTAAAAGATTCTCTGCCAGAGGGAAACCTGAGGAGCAGTCCCTGTTACAGGGAAAGCTCCATCCTGCAGCCACCAGAACTCCTGAAAGCCTGGACCTGCCTCCATGCACCCAGCTTCAGCACTCAGCCAGCCAAAAGTGTCTCTGGGGTGAAACACCACAGTTGCCATTATTTGATTCAGCACCAAGAGCCAGACAAGCACAGGCACAATATTGGTAATTACTCCAATGTGCTCCAGAGGCAGATGGAGCAACAGCCTCCCTGCCCAGCTCTATCCTGAGCAGCTGGAGCTCCCTCCAGGAAGGGATGTCACATCCCAAGAGACAGAGTTATTCCTGGGTAAAGCAAGGTGAGCAGGGTGATGCAGTTTAGGATCCTCAGGAGAGCTTCTGCTCTCCCCACATCCTTGGGCAGCACAAGAGCCCAGCGAGGGCTGCACCCAAGATGAACTCAAAATGGTCACAAAATGGACAACCAGTCACACTTTTATAAATTCTGGTTCATTTGCATATTGGAGTTAATTGTCCAATTATAGCTTTAGGTTATGAAGGTCTCTGCACAGGATGTTCCTGTGCTGTCAGCTGAGCACAAGGGCATGACCTGAACATGGCCCCAGATCAGCCTTTCAACTCCAATTCCTGGAAAGTTGTGTTGGGAAGGAGTAGGAGTTGTGTCAGCAGCCTGTTGTCCTTCTTTGTACTGCCTCTGCCTTGCCTAAGTCCCTTCCTAACCATCCTGATAGATGGAACCCTTTTCTCCAGCCTGTCCATCACTCAGCAGGGTAGGTCAGGCTTCAGAGCCAGTAAAGATCTCCCTGGAATAATTCCAAGGAAATTGGCACTGCAGTTTGGTGATCTGGCTCATTAAAATGTCTGTAGAATCGTGGAATGGGTTGGATTGGAAGAGATATTAAAGACCATCTCATTCCACCCTCTGCCATGGCCAGGGACACCTTCCACTATCCTGGGTTGCTCCAAGCACTGTCCAGCCGGGCCTTGGACACTTCCAGAGATCCAGGGGCAGCCACAGCTGCCCTGGACAACCTCTTTCCTGGCAGTATTTTGGCCCCTAACAAGGAGCAAAACCCAAAAATTAATCCTGAGGTTTGTCTGGGAGGTGTCCTGGAAGGGAGACAGTTCCCAGTTGGCAGAGTGGATGGGAATGCTGTTTTGGGAGGGATACAAGGACATGAGGGATGGGAAATATGGCAGTCAGGGCATGGCCAGATTGCACCAATTGGCCTCAGAGCCAGGAAACACTCCCGGGAATCTGTTCTGAAGGTGCACAAGCAACTGGTAAACCCTGTCCCAGGCCTGGCGCAGGCACCTACACATGTGATGCCTCAGGTTTTAGCTTTTATGTTATTTAGATTCTGCACTGCTTTAGTGTGTAATTCTGAGCTTCATATTAAGAAATAGTGAGCTCTCTTCACAGAGCAGAGAGATAAAACAATTCCTTTTCTAGCTTGGGACCAAGGACAACTGATCCAAATCTCAGGCCCAAGAGCATAAACAATGTGGACTGAAGAGAGAAAAACAAGAAGGATGGTACTTCATAACCTAAAGCTATAACTGGACAATTAACTTCAATATGCAAACAGACCAGAACTTATAAAAGTGTGAGACCTCATGACTGGTTGCCCATTTTTGTGACCATTTTGGGTTCATCCTGGGTGTAGCCCTGGCTGGGCTCTTGTGCTGCCCAAGGTGTATTCATTGAGGCCTTTTAATAAATCCCTACTTTGTTCTTTAACTCTGTCCAGTCTCTGTTCTAGCTCAGCCTTCACAAGGCATCACATGGACACACACATGGACACCTCTGCCTGCTCCCAGGCCCAGCTCAGTCACCAGAGCCACAACACTCCCAGTCAGCAGCAGGGCTGGAAGGGCACCTGCCCCCACGAGTGACAGCTGAGACCTCTTGTGACAGCACCAGGAGCCTCGGGGCTGTGCTGTCTGAGACTCACTCAGACCCAGAGAGCTCCTCTGAGACACAGCCTCCTGCTTCCCGGAGACTTCAGTCCTGCACAGAAAGTGCAGTTAACCCCAGCTCCTGGGAAACCTTTCCCTCTGCCAATGGATGGCATTGGGAATAATGACATAGATTTTTTTTATTTAAGTTTTGAGCTCACAGGTACTTCTTGAACTGCTTTTCTTAAGTGTGATGGAGAGAAACACCTCTTTAATGGAAGCAGAGAGTCTCCAGTAAAAATATGATTTCGGGATGCTGGAGCTTGAGAAAAAAACCACAAATCCTGAGTGGTGATGGCATCCCAGGAGCAGAAGTCACTGGCTGTCCCTCAGCCCTGTCCCTAACCTGGATGCTGTAGCAGTACCGTGGGTGTTTCTGCCTTCAGAGCTCTGCAGAGTCAATCCTTGGTGCCTGTGCCCAGGGCACAATTAACTACTCCAATAATCTAATATCAACTTATAGATCTTTCAATAGTCATCCAGGATCATGGTCTAATTAAGACTACAAATGAGTTAATCATGTGTGATGAAGTCTTCTAAGAAAATTACACCCAAGACTTCCATTCTGCTGGAGCAGCAGATACTTCTGACAGAGCCCCAAAGCAGAGACTAAAAGAGTGGTGATTAAATGGAGTGATGGGCATGAAAAAAACAAAGCTTTGTAGATTTCAAAGAAGGAGGCTACCTATAATCTGCAGCTTGGAGTGCTGAATTATTTGAGACAAATTTGATTTGGCAGATTCTTTTGAAATATCTGATAATTTTACAAACCACTCAGTGACCAGCAGTTAAAAGAGACCTATTGAGTCTCTCCCACTGGAGCAAAATATCTAATTTTGAGCAGTGGGGCAATGAAACACAGCCCAGGACCACCAGTGATCATAACCAAGAAGGGCCAAGGAGAAGTGACAAACTTTTTGAATCTCCAAACCAGCAAGGGGAGCGACCCAGCCCCTGTAAATAAATGGGTGCCTGACATTCCACAGGGTTTGAAAGGTCTGTGCCTAGGCCTCATCCCGTGCCATGGATGCATCATTTGCTGTGCTCTCACGCTAGAAATGACTGCAGTCATTAGGAACAATTTATGCTCAGGGAAATAATTATGGTCATTAATGGGACTGCAAAGCAGAGGCTCTCAGGGAGCAGGAGTGGAGCGGTGGCAGCCGCCCATGCGTGCGCTGGGACTGATGGGCACAGCAATTATGGTGTTCCCAGGATTGGGCATCCCAAATAACTCAAATCCAGCCTCAGGAGGCAGCCAATAACTGATTACTGCAAGGGGTGTTTGGGGAAATCCAGTGGGATCACAAGAAAAGCCACAGCAGTGCCTGGGAGAGTTGGCTGGACGCAGAGCAGGGGTGAGTCCCCAGAAGTCACCACTGACCACAGCTGGCATTTTTAAATCTGCTGATAGTAATTAGTGAGTGGTGATAGTGGCTATTAATGAGGTCATGTCTGGCTTTTGGACCACAACTTTGCAGAAATACAGTCCAACATGGAATGGGAAATGTTTGCAAATGTCTGCAAAGAATCCTAAGCTGGGTTTCCAAGTCTTTGAGGCAGCTGATGGCACAGGCAGGACCCAGCTGTGTGGAGGAGACGGCTCATCCTCTGGGATAGCTTTCCCAGTGGAAAATAAAGGTTGGAAGAAATCTGGAAGCATCCAATGGTAATGACATTTTCAGGTCAGGTCACACAATGTGACCCAGGGAACACTGATCTAAGGAAATCAATAAGAACAGGAGGAGCCAGACTTGATGATCCTAGTGGGTCCCTTCCAACTCAGGATGTTCTGTGATTCTGTGTGTGATTTCCAGGAAAGTCCTGCCTGGATTTCCTGTTTCTGTGGAAAACACAGGATTATTGGCAGTTAGCTAATAAAGCTCATTTGGATTGTCTGGACAGTCTCCTAAAGATTTAATACATTACTTAAAAGAGTGGATTTGGAAAGGGGCACTGGTCAGTGAAATGGTTGATTGATAACACAAATATGTTGATAGATAACACAAATATATGCTGTATTCACTGAGACCAACTAGGAAAGGAAGTTTAACCCAGTCCATGGCAGCTGCTATTTAAGGCAAATCTCTTCCATCCCCTGAAAATGAGCCTGAAATCAGCCTTGCTGGGCACTCTGGCCACAGCTATGAGTTTCAGACCATCTATACCCCTTGGTGACCAAGTTATACCCTTGGGGACCAAACTCCCAGCTGCTTTTAGAGCCAAACTGAAAAATATCTTGTTTCTTCAGCAGAGAAATGACTGATCCTGTTTGTGTCCCTGTGTTGCTTGCAAGTTCCTGGTCCTGCATTGACTTCCAGGCTGAATTTTGCCAATTCAGCAGCTGGGATCTTGTTGTGATTGAACTTGATAAATTAAGCAGCCTTTTAGGGCAGGGGATGTCCCTGGTGTTTATTTAGTGAGCCAGACTAAATCAATCCATGCTGTTGTACACAAATGGGGAATTTCACTGTCCCCGCTTGCCTGGGGATTCCCCTTGGTGACAAGCAAGGTGTGACCAGAGGGAGAAGCAAACAAGCAGGGGTTGGTGGGGAAAGAAGGGGCTAAAATCACCACAAAAGGTTATGTCCTGCCAACCTTCCCACGTGGCTGAATTAAACAAAATTAACATAAAATAAAATACCAAAAATTAACAAAAATTAACTTAAAAAATTAACTGGCTTGAGAATGATGGTGTTGTGGCCACTTGTCTCCAAGGGCTTCTTGGTTGGGAATGAAGGACCAACAACATTGTCCCACCTTCAGTAAGATCCTGAGTGCCAGTAGGATTAATTTATTAATATAAACAATAATAATAATATAAATAACATAATAATATATGTATATTATTATATTAGGTATGCAAAGTGCTCAGATGTTACCAAAATACAACAGGTGGTGCCTCCAGCTGCAGGATGACCAGAGAGGAGGGGAATTACCACTGTGTGGTAAAACAGGACACAGAGGTTATGTGACTTCTCAGGCCTTGGTGCTGCCTCCCAGGCTTCAGCATTTCTCTGAATAGTTCATTTAATAAATAGATCTTTTGGTTCTGGAGGACTCTCCCTGCTGCATTCCAGCAGGTATTACATGGAACATGGTGGCAGGAGGCAGCATGGAAATGCCTAATTAACAGGGAAACCACCCAGCAGCCAGGAAGGGAATCTGAAGAGGCAGCATGGAGAGATTAAGGCAGCCAGGAGACTGCCAGGAAATCAATCCATACAGGCATGGGAGGAAGAACTGAGGCCAACTGCAGAGATGAACATGGATGGTAATGATCACAGAGTCACACAGTGGTTACAGTTGGAAGGGACCATAAAGATCATCTCATTCCAACACCCCTGCCATGGGCAGGGAAGTTTCCACTGATCCACATGCAAGGAAAACACACATATTTTTATCCCTGCATTGTTGGGAACAAAGTGACACAGCACCTGAGTAGGAGTGGTGCCAATGGCAATTCCCAAGCCGCACCTATTTGGTGACTATTTGGGACTGAAATTAAAATTGGGGGAGTTGACTGAACAATCTCCTGAGGGCCTTTCCAAATTGAAATCCTCTGCAACTCTGGGAAATGCCTGCAGTGGGGAAGGCTGTGTCCAGTCAAAGCCATGCAGTCCAAATCCAAATGGGAATGTGGGCTCCAGGAATCCCTTGCAAAGAGAAAAGCAGGCAGCTCTGCTTGGAAATAGTGTCAAAAGTTTGATAGCAAGGGCAAAATGCAGAGAAATTCCACAAACTTGCTTTCCACAGGGATTTGGGCACCAGCTCAGGAGAAAGGCTGAGAAACAAGACTCTCTTTCCCCTGGAGGTTGGTCCCTTGCAATGTGGCCACAGCATGGATAGTCCCCAGGAGCAGGGAGGAGAAAACCAAACCAGCCAGGCTGGCATTAAGAACTTTGGCCCTGCAAGCCAAGAAAAATATTCAAATGGAAAGCTAAAAATACAAAAAAATAAAACATGAAAAGGAGAGGTGTAATAGCCCACATGGAGCAGAGGAAGCCAAGCTGCAGACGCACAAAGTATCCTAAGGCTGTATCCCTGCCCGAGGCAGCAGAGCTGTGCTCACCCTGGCTGCCCTGCAGAGAATGAGTTTAGGGCTGAAACTGTTCCATTTTAGGAGCATTTTGCTGTGCTGGTGCTCAGGGCAGAGCAGGCATGGCCCTGGCTCTGTTCATGCTCCCAGGGCCAGGTGGAAGTGGCATCTCCACAATCCCTGCGGGCAGCGAAGGTGGGTGAGGCTCCTTCCCTGTCCCCTCTGCTCCTGCCACCATGCAAGGAGTGGGAGGCAGGATGACCTACTTGTGTCATGCCCTGGAAGCCTCTTTTTGCTCCAGCCAAGGCATCTCCACGCTCTGAGGCTCCTGCTCTGCCTGTTGGAGCTGTCTGAAAGGATTTTGTTACTCACTTCTTCCTTCCCCTCCTGTCCCCCACCCGTCCCTTTGGCTCACCTGGGGCTGGAAGGGCTGAAAAAGCATTTTGAGAGATGCAGTAGGAACAGAAAGCAGAAGCTGGATTGTTTTAATCCCATAGTTTTGCTGTGGGAGGGGGAGATGTGGTGGAGGAGCATCCCTTGACATTGCATTCCTGAGAAACAGGGATCCAGGTTCTCTCCTTGATGAGAGATGTAAATCCATTGGTATCATTTGTGTCCCTCCAGGCTGAGGGCAGGATTATGGAAATCATTCTCTCCTCTCTCTCCATGAGGAAGGATGGGAGAACTGGGCTTTTGGGGATATGACTTTTTTTTTTTTTTTGTGGTGATATTTATTTATTTGCCTGCTTAGCCAAAAATACATGAGCGATAAGCATTTCCCAAGCTCTCAGAATTAGCAACACTGCTTCTTCACTGATTTTGGAGGTATTGCCCTTGTTGACTTCTGTGGGAGCCGAGGTAGCCCAGCTCTGCAAAATTCAGCCCTGAAAGTATAGTACAGTATTATATAATAATATATAATATATAATATATAATATATAATATATAATATATAATATATAATATATAATATATAATATATAATATATAATATATAATATATAATATATAATATATAATATATAATATATAATATATAATATATAATATATAATATATAATATATAATATATAATATATAACATACAATATAATATAGAATATATAGTATATAATATATAATCTTGTATTATATTCTGTTATATACAATATATTATATTAATCCTTATTTTTAAAAGATTTCTATAAAAACCATTACCACACACATCATCACAGGTTTTTGGCCCAGCCCCTACAAAACCAAAGACATTTTCACTGCACCTTGTGAGGCACTCATAAAGAATCTACTGCCTGTGTTACTGAGATCTCAGAGATATTTCTTGGTCCTTTACCTGCAGCTGTGGCCTCAGAGCTGTGACAGATTTCATTTAAGGCCCTCTATTTCCAGCTATGATATGTTCTCATTGAATCAACCCTGTCCACCCCCCTTCCCACCTTCCATGTGGGAAGAAGCTGCTGCTGGAGCTGGGAGACACAAGGAGCAAACCCCACAATTAGACAGACAGGTAGTGACATTTTCCCTCTCCCATGGGTGAAGAGTGTTTGTCATATTGATTCCCTGAGGAATAGGCTGGGGGACCTGGGGGTGTCCAGCCTGGATAAGGCTCCAGGAAGAGCTTAAGGACATTCCCAGTACCTAAAGGGCACTTAGGAAAAGAGGGAGAGGGACTTTTTACACAGGAGGATAGTGTTAGGATAAGGGGCAATGATTTTAAACTAAAAAAGAGAGAGATTTAGGTTAGATGTGAGGAAGAAATTGTTCCTTGTGAGGGTGGTGAGGCCCTGGCACAGGGTTTCCAGAGGAGCTATGGCTGCCCCTGGATTCCTGGAAGTGTCAAAGGCCAGGCTGGACAGGGCTTAGAGAAACCTGGGATAGTGAAGGTGATGCCTCGGGTTTTAGCTTTTATATTTTTCAGATTCTGTGCTGCTTTAGTGTGAAATTCTGAGCTTCATATTAGGGGATGGTGAGCTCTCATCACAGAGCAGGGAGACAAAACAATTCCTTCTCTAGCTGGGAACCAAGGACAAATGATCCAAATTTCAGGCCCAAGAGCATAACCAATGATGGACTGAAGACAGAAAAACAAGAAGGATGGGTCTTCATAACCCAAAGCTGTAACTGGAGAATTAAGTCCAATATGCAAATGGATCAAAACTTCTAAAAGTGAGAGAGACCTGTTGTCTATTTTTGTGACCATTTTGGGTTCATCCTGGGTGTAGCCCTGGCTGGACTCTTGTGCTGCCCAAGGTGGATCCATTGTGGCCTTTTAGTAAATCCCTACTTTATTCTTAAGCTCCTTCTAGCCTCTGTTCTAGCTCAGCCTTCACAAGGCATCAAAGGTGTTGTGGTTGGAATAAGTTCTTTAAGTTTCCTTCCAACCCAAACCATCCTGTGATCCTGTGGCTCTCTGCTGTTGAGTTTTCCCTGGACAGAAGTAGCTGAACACTCTGCACACCTCCCACTTCCTCTGAAAGCGTGTCTGCCTGGGGATGGGTCAAAATGGAGATGCCATTCAAGTCTTGTCCACTTACTGTCCGCTAAGACAAGGCCTTGTGACAAGATCACCTGTGCTGCCCTTCAGGACACGTGCTGGGAGAGGGGCCCTGCTGCTCAGGATTGTGTCCAGATGGATTTTAATAATCTCCAGGGAAGAGATTCCACTGGAAAAGACAAGAGGAAACTAGTGTGTGGCACTGGGAGCAGGATCACAGTCAGACCATCCCACCTGGTCACTGATGCCTTGAGAAGGCTGACCTAGAACAGAGGCTGGAAGGGGTTAAAGAATAAAGTAGGGATTGATGAAAAGGCCTCAATGGATACACCTTGGGCAGCACAAGAGCCTAGCCAGGGCTGCACCCAAGATGAACCCAAAATGGTCACAAAATGGACAACCAGTCACGAAAATTCTCACTTTTATGAGTTCTGGTCCATTTACATATTGAAGTTAATTGTCCAATTCCAGCTTTAGGTTATGAAGTCGCATCCTTCTTGTTTTTCCCTCTTCAGCCCACGGTGTTTGTGCTTTTGGGCCTGAGATTTGGATCATTTGTCCTTGGTCCCCAGCTAGAGCAGGAATTGTTTTGTCTCCCTGCTCTGTGAAGAGAGCTCACCACCCCCTAATATGAAACCCAGACCCACACACTAAAGCAGCACAGAATCTGAAACATGCAAAATCTAAAACCTGAAGTATCACCACAATCACCTTATGCTGTGAAGTGCCCAGAGATCCTTGAGGAAGAGCATCCCTGAGAGGTGGGATCCCAGCACAGCAAGGTAAATTTGTAGTTTCTGGGGGAAGAGCTGTGGTCTTGCCACCACCTGGGGATGCTCCATCCACCAACACCTCCTCCCTCAAAGAGTAGAGCCCCTCTCCTCACTGCAGACCTGGCTGAGAAAGCCTGGCCAGTGTCTACACATTAACATCATCACCACAATGATTCCCCCTGGGAGCACATCAAGAGGAAGTTAATGTGAAGGGAAGGGCCTCACCATCATCTGTTCCAGAAGTGACAATGATCCCTGGTCAGCCTGATCTCGGGGGGACTCAGTCCCGCAGCCCAAGGGCGGCTGTGCAGAAGGTCTGACCCTGCTGCACTCCAGGAGCTCACCCCAGGCCACGTCAGTGCCAGCCTCCCTGGGGACCTGAGCTGTCTCACTTGGTCACATCACAGGGGCAGCAGACAGATGATTTACAGAGAGTTCCCCTCCCTAACTTCATTTATTTTGTATTTCCCTAATCTTGGTGCTGCTCCAGAGCTCTCTGGGTAGTGCAGCTCCTGACATTTCTCAGAGCAAAGCCTGGACTGGGCTTCAAAGCATGAAGAAACATTTTCCTCATGAGTGTCCCACCACCCCATCATTATCCCTGCCCTGTGCTAATTCCAAAAGTGCTCCTGGGAATCACCTGAGCCAATGCTACCGGCCCAAAATCACCCCCTGGCACTGCCTAATCCATCCATCCAGCTGGAGTCTGCAGGTGGCTCATGGAAATGCTTGAACAGCTGATATCTCAGGCCACTTTCAGGCACTTTTAAGGCTTTCCTCTCTCTTTTTTTCACCTTTTTTTCCCCCTAAAGGCAGAGTGATTTTCTTTATGCTGCTGCAGAGTTGGAAACCTCTGGGGTAGAGCAGGGGGTTCTGTGCTCCAGCACTCCAGATCAGTCACTGATGGGACCTCTCCTTTCTCCATGAATAAATCAGGACTATCTGCTTTCCATCTCCTCTGGGAATGTCCAAAAAGCCCCTTCCTGCACTCAGGCAGGAATTCTGTTTAATTCATGCCAGTGGGGAATTTCCAAAACAACAATATCACAATCCCATCAAGCTAAAGAAAGGAAAAAGAAAGGGAAGACCCCCTCCCCATGATGGAGAGTACGAAGTCTCTTTGCCAGGTCCAAGCACACCTGATGCAGCATCAGGGAAAAGAGGGGTTCACTACCAGCATTTTGGGTTCTGCAAGTTAAATATTCCACAGAAAATATCCAGTTATCCCTTGGATACCCAACATGTGTGCTCCACACTTTGATCTCTGGAATGATGCACACACACAAGAAGTGAATTATCACTGACCCAAACAAATCCCCAAATCTGCACCACCCCCATCAGAGCTCAGACACCCCAGGGTACTTCGCTAAGGCAGCTTCCACCAGGAAAATGCATGGAAATGTTGGAATTAATCCAGAGGAGGCCACAAAGATGCTCTGAGGAGTAGAGCCCCTCTGCTCTGGAGCCAGGCTGAGAGAGCTGGGAATGTTCACCTGGAGAGGAGAAGGATCCAGGGAGAGCTCAGAGCCCCTTCCAGGATATAAAGGGGGTCCAGGAGAGCTGGAGAGGGACTTGGGACAAGGCATGGAGGCACAGGACACAGGGAATGGCTTCCCACTGCCAGAGGGCAGGGATAGATGTGATACTGGGAAAGAATTGTTCTCTGTGAAGATGGGGAGGCCCTGACAGAGGTTCCCCAAAGCAGCTATGACTGGACCTGAATCACTGGAGGTGTCCAAGTTCAAGGCTAGATGGGGCTCGGAGCAGCCTGGGATAGCAGAAGGTGTCCCTGCCCATGGCAGGGTGTGGGACTGGATGATTTTTAAGATCCCTTCCAACCCAAACTACTGAATCTCTGATTATACCAATTATGTAACATCATTATTAAACAGACTCCTTTATTGTGTGTATATTTTGGTTTTTGTTGTTTGGGTTGTTTTAGATTTTTTTGTTTGGTTGGTTTTGCATTTTTCAGTTTTGGTGGTTCTTAGTGCTCATGGTACCTCTGATGAAGCTTCTTGTTTGTTTCAAATTTTAAAATTCTTCAGCTTTAGGAAAAAAAAAGTAAAAATAAAAGAACACTAAATTAGTGATTAGTTCAAATCATACACCAAGTGGTAAAAAAATAGATAAACTCTCAGAACTGTGCCCAGAACAAAGCTCTCCCAACTCCTTGTCCCAGTCAGGCTACTCATCTATGAAATCTTTCGTGCAGATTTATTTTCGGGAGGAAAAAATCACTCTGGTTACAGCAGGAATAGAGTTTAGAGTAGAATTGCTATTTCCCAGTGGTGCTGGGGGCTCTTACACTAAATCACATTACTGCAATTTAAAATACAACTGCACATCTGCTGAGGCTTGGGTATTGCTCACAGGTGTGTTTTTCAGTCCGAGGCAGGTATTTTTACGTGGATTTTTTCCTCCTCTCTGGGATGTAAAATGAATTCCTTTACATTTTCCATGGATTCTCCTGCCTATCCAGCAGGTTACCAAAGCTCAGTTGCTTTGTGCTAATTTCTTAACCTGGTTTTGTGGCAGGGTCCCAGGTGGATTGAGCTAATTTGGAATAAGGCGTGTCTGATTCTGGAATAGGAGCATCAACACAGGGAATTAATTATGAACCACTAATGTCAGGTGCACAGTCCAGAATAAGTCCTTGGATAGATGAAGCTTAAGGCCATCATCTCTAATTTTTCTCAAAAGCAAATTTTTTTTTTCCTTGTCTGTCTCTTGATCTGCCTATCAGGAAATAGGGTTGGAACTGGAGCGGGGGGTTTGAAACTGGAGAATCTTTAAGGTCCCTTCCAACCCAAACCATCCTGTGGTTTTTTGGCTATGGAATGGTCACCCAGATGTTTTGTCCTCACCTCATTCCAACCCCTGATCACTCAAGATCAGCTCTGTGAATGGGGTGCTCAGTGCGTAAAGTCCTTCCTATGCTCAGGGCTTGATCTTGGCCTGGAAGTCACTGGGATTACTTGTCTAAAAACTTCCTCAGATCACAGAGCCCACCTTTATCAGAGCTCAACCAAATACAGATCATAGAATTCCAGAATGGTTTGGGTTGGGAGAGACCTTAAACATCACCTCATTCCAACCCAAACACCTTCCACTATCCCAGGGTGTTCCAATCCCATTCCAACCTGGTCTTGGACAATTCCAGAGATCCATGGGCAGCCACAGCTTATCTGTGCCAGGGCCTCACACCCTCACAGGGAAGAATTCCTTCCAAATATCCTAACTATCCCTGCCCTCTGGCACTGGGAATTCATTCCCTTCTTGCCCCATTTAAAGCTTTGTTTAGCTTTGGGTGTAAATTACAGCACCTCCTGTGCAGCAGCTTAAGGAGGTAAAGTTTTAATACAAAAATCTTTCTTCTCATGAAAACCTTGGGTTGTGGGTGTGTTGGCTGACAGAAACTACCCTTTTATCCTGGGACCCCCATGTGCTGCATTTCCATGAGATTTCCAAAAGTCTTTTCCAACCCCTTCATTCTCTTCTTAGAGCAACCACTGTCCTGCAACCTGAAAGGAATTTTCCACTCTGGTTCTCCAAAATCCTCCTTGTTCTCCTTGAGAAACTTCACACCTGCAGGTGGCTGCCATGAATGCACAAAGTTGCTTTTCTCAACCTCCTCTCACCATCCCACCTCAGCCCCCAGTGGCTGAAGGACAACAGCCCAGGACTGTGACCTTAATCTACCCCACCAGGCACTTCCACAAAACTGAGGACAGCAAAAATTCATCAGTCTTAGCTGTAAATTCCTAGAAACAGGGAAATCCTGAATTTGGCTGTGAATTCTCCCACCCTAAGAAATCTGCAAACTTTGGATTTTCCTCCTTTGTGTTAACCCCATTTTCTTTTGGGAAAAAAAAAAAAAACTGAAGGAGCTTAAAAAGATGAATTACCTGATCTGCATATTCAATGGAGCTCAAACGCTCCATAAGCGCGACATGAGTTTTAACAGTATTTAATGGTTTGCATTAATTAATAAGTCTTTAAAGATGTCAGACATTTGTAGGTTTAAAAACTTTATAACTTTCAATAAATTCAGTGGAGCTTAATGAATTCCTGCCAATTTACACAGCTTTGGAAATACACTCCCTCTCAAACAACATCACCAGCGTTTGTGATTTTAAGAGACAGGAAGAAAGACAAGGAGGAAAAAAGAAAAAGAATGGGGAGAAAAAAAAGACAATTTATTATGTTGTGATTTACTATGAAACAGATTTATTTTTCATTTCAATATTTGGTTACTTGATTGATTTTTTTGAGCAATTCTCTGAAGAACTGTTGATGCAATGAGGTGTGGGGTGCTCTGCAAACCTCCATGTCTCTGTACACAGACTCAAAGGATCATTTAGGTTGGAAAAGACCTCTGAGACCACCCAGTCCAACCTTGGCTGATCCCCACCTTGTCACCAGCCCAGAGTGCCATGTCCAGACGTGAACACCTCCAGGGATGGGGACTCCAACACCTCCCTGGGCAGCCCCTTCCAGTGCTTGGCAACCCTTATCAGGAAGAAATTTCTCCTGATGCCCAACCTGCTGCAGTTTTAGGTTCTGTCCTCTCACCCTGTCCCTGTTCCCTGGGAGCAGAGCCTGATGCCCCTGGCTGTCCCCTCCTGTCAGGAGTTGTGCAGAGCCACAAGGTCCCCCCTGAGCCTCCTTTTCTCCAGGCTGAGCCCCTTTCCAGCTCCCTCAGTCCCTCCTGGTGCTCCAGCCCCTTCCCAGCTGTGTTCCCTTCCCTGGACACCCTCCAGCCCCTCAATGTCATTCCCAGAGCTGTCCCCAGGGTTGGAGGTGCCCCAGCAGAGCCAGCACAGGGGACAGCACTGCCCTGGTCCTGCTGCCACCCCAGAGCTGGCACAGCCCAGGTGCCTTTGGCCTCTTGTCCTCCTGGGTTCATGGTCAGGCACTGTTGACCACACCACCAGCACCTCTACTGGGCAGTTTTCCAGTCAAACATCTCCATATCAGTATCTGGATTTGTATGCATACCCACACAGCTGTGCACACACACACACACACACACACACAAATATATATATTTAATATCTAAATTTTGCTGGTATTTTTTCTGAAGGAAACTACTCCAGAAATCCAATTCCACACACGTATCCTAAAGGTCAGCTTCTTACATCCATTTGGGATGAACACAAAGAGTGGATATTCCAATTCCTCCCCACACCTTTGGTAATTACAGATTTCTGAGAAGCTCTTTGCCCAGAGGGATGCAAAGTGAGAGGCAGGGGCAGGGCTGACAGCAGAGCAGGGGGAGGAAAGAGCATAACTCATCCTCATGGGTGGCATATGTGTATGAATGGGCTGGGATTTATCCTAAAACAACTTCCTGTGCTCATGACGGAAGAAAGACAAGAGGAATTATAAAAACAATGAGTGCAGAGAGGGGAATGAGCCTTGGCTCTGGCTTGTACAGGGAATTCTTCTCCCAGGCATCTCAGCAGCCTTCTAGTGAGGATCAGTCATCCCACTCCTACACACTGGATGTGAAAATACCAGGAAATAGTCCCTGGAATGCTGTCCCTGACTTTGTAAAGGCCACTCCATGAGGGATGAGAAGGAAATGCCACAGGACCTGTTGGCTGCTCTCAGGTGATGGGGCTGGGGAACAAATCACAGAGGGGAATCACTGCAGGTTCCACAGGGTTGGCGCTGCCTTTTCTTACTCATCATCACCACACAAAAATCAGAGCAGAGCCCCACAAGGAAATGGGATGGTGCCAATGCACGTCAGGATCTTCCCACAGATTCACCAGCAGGAGCATGGAACAGGTTGTCCAGAGAAAGTGTGGCTGCCCCATCCCTGGAAGTGTCCAAAGCCAGGTTGGACAGGGCTTGGAATAACCTGGAATAGTGGAAAATGTCCCTGCCCATGGCAGGGGGTGGAACTGGCTGAGCTTTAAGGTCTCTTCTCATTCCAGGATTCTATGATTCTTTACCAAGGATTATCTCATTTTTAGTGATTTATCCACATTCTGCACCCAGCTGTGCCCAGCATCACACAATTTCAGCCCAAATGGACCACCCTGGTGCTGCTCATTTCCAGCACAAAGTGCCCTCCTGTGTTCTGAAACCTCCTCCCCTCCATTCATCCCATTTTATCCCCACTCCTGTTCATCACCGGCCACAACCAACAAGGATCAAAGGGGCTCCAGAGCCATTATCCCAAACTCCTTATTCGATCCTCAAACTCCTACTCCTTATCCTTATTATCCCCTCGATGGCAGGGATGCTTGTCGTGGTATGATTTCAGGGTTTACCTCAGAAATCTGGGTCTCTCCCCTGATACTTCCCTTCCCAGGTGTGCCAGTCACCTCTCCTTTCCCCTCTCTGACCCCTCCCAGCACTGTCTGTCAATCCTGGAATCCCAGAAGGGCATTGAGTGATTGGCAGATTCAAAGGATGCCCTGTACCCCTGGGGGGCATTGGGCCATCCAGGTGTCCTTTGTCCCTTAAGATGTCCTCTCCTGTACCTGGTTGGTGGCTCCCTACCTCTTCCCTTCCCTCTCCCCGGGTTAAAAGGAGCAGCAACCACATGGTCAGGGAGTTCTACTAGAACATGTAAAAAGATTGGCTTTTCACAAACATTAAAATGAATATTATATGTGTTGTGTTAGAAAGTGATGCTGTATTAATTCTCTTAAGTAGTGTGGTAAATACAGTTTTAGGTTATAACAAAATGTAAAATAGAAACTGTGCTATGTAGGATACTTTTTTTTTCTAAAGAAAGGACTTGCACTGAGCTAGTAGCCACAGGATACCTAAATCTTTCAGAGAAAGAGAATTTATTGTTCCATTATCAGAAGAAACGAACTTCTTCCCACCTCCCTCAGTCATGAAGACGCCCTCAGGATTAAGAGGAAGAAGTTGGCACTGACCAGACAGAATCCTGTGTTTGAATGGAATTTATGCATCATGTATGAGGTGTATGAATATGCAACAGGCTGTTGTTTTTAAGGGTTAATCCTTTGTTAATGTGTGTCCTTTTATGGGCTTATGCTGCCCAGAAAAAGTTACCTGGACATCCCTAACTCTTTGTCTCTATTGTCTCATATTGTCCTATGTCAAATTGTCCAAATTATTATTACTCTAATTGTATTACTATTTTTATAACCATTTTCTTACTATTAAACTTTTAAAATTTTAAAAACAAGTGATTGGCATTTTTCACAGAGCAGTTGCTGGATTCAGAGGCCTGTGGGCCAGAATAAATCTCTGGATGGAAAACCGACTCCTTCCCTTCACCATTGCCTTAAAGCTTCTCCATCAGGGGTAAAAACCTGAGGAGCAGGCCCTGTTACAGGGGAAGCTGAGCTCCTGCAAGCCTGGACTTCACTTGACCAGCTGCACCACCCAGCTAGCCAAAAGTGTCTCTGGGGTGAAACACCACAGTTGCTGCTATTTGGTTCAGCAGCAAGGGCCAGACAAACCCTTGGTAAATATTCCAATGGATGCTCTTCCCCCCTCCCCAGCTTTGGCAGGACCCTCTGTCCAGCAGGCAGCAGGAGGCTCGGTGCCCATGATGGAGCTCACAGGGATGCTGCCCATCCATATGGAGATCTGGGTACGAGATTTGGGTACAAATTGCTGACGTGCTGCTGCCTCCGCTCATCCGACAGACCCCGGCTGTGCCCCTGGCCCCATCCTGCCCTCATTTGCTGACAGGGATCGGCTGCTTGGACTGGCATTATCCCGGGAACTTCCTGGCTGTGGGCTTGGCTGGGCACGCTGAGTTGGGAGACTGACAGAGGAAGAGTGTGTAATTGCAACAGAGGGGAAAGCTGCGGGGGAGTTTGTCTCGGGATGACGAACAGGAGCTGGAAAGGCTGAGGGGAAGGGGGTGAGCAGTCACGAGAGTGGCCTGGCCTGCTTTGAGGCACAGGAGACAGCCAGGAGAAGGGGATGCATATCTCTGTCTTTGTCCCTGAACTGATCCAGCAGCACCAAACATGCTGCTGTGATCACCAACTCACCACACCTGTGCATTTCAGAGCCGGACTTGAACTGATGTTGAAAAAGGTCTTGCCAAGACCAGAGCAGCCTGATGGACTTTGGTAAATAACCACTAATTAATGTCTAATCTGTGGGGCTGTATCAGAGCTGTGCACTCATGGGCTGCTGGGTCTGTGAGCACTGGGAAACTGAGGCACAGAGCAGTGACCAGTTTGATCACAGAATCACAGGATTATTGTGACCACTGAAGGTCCTCTAGACCAACATCCCTGCTCAAGTAGAATTCCCTAGAGCAGGTTACTCAGGGTTGTATCCAGACAGGTCTGGAATATCCCCAGTGAGGAGACTCCACAGCCTCTCTGGACAATCTGTTCGGTGCTCGGTCAGTGCAAAGGAAAGAAGTTTTGCCTCCTGTCCAGGTGGAACTTGCTGGGATCAGTCCCGTGGCTCTGGTGCCATTGCTGGGCCCTGGAGCAGAGCCTGGGCCCTGCTTTGAGCCCTCCCTGCACACAGAGAAACCCAGGGCTGAGGGCCCCTCTCAGCTGTGTCTCCTCTCACCCTTTCCTCATCAAGAAGACACTCCAGTCCCTTCACCATCTCCACAGTCCTCCACTGGACCCTCTCCAGGAGCTCCATGATGATTCCCTGAAGGAAATCAGCCTTTCAGGGGCCTGTGGGAAAGCACAGCAATGCTCTCCCAATGGAAACACAGAAATTCTGCTCCCTGGAAACATCACATACTTCACCTGCCAGCTGCAGCTGGACACCAGACTGGCTGGTTTGGCATCACTTCTCTTGCCCAAGTCCAAAGGGAACATCCCAAGGCAACACAAGTGGTTGGAAGCATCAAAAAATGGAAAATTTGAAGAGCTTTTGGGAAAGAGATAAAAATTTTCTTTCAGCGCCACCCTCTGCCCTGTGTCCCTGGTCCTCCTTGAAGGTTTGGGAACTTGCTGTTCTGAAGCTGGGGTGATAAAAAAAAAAAAAGCCTGTGCCCTTTTTGGATAATGCAATAAAGACTTAGATGCTTTTCGGACGTCAGCTGCTGCCAGTAATCAGCGCTTCGCAGCTGCTGAGTCACAAATAGCTTGAAAAATATTTCCAGTCCTTGCTCTCCTGAGAGCTAATCCCAGAACGGGCAGTCATAAAAAACCATAAATCCCCAAATTACCAGAATGGCCCCAGAAATCTCTTTTAAGGCGATTAGTTCGATGTCGGTTCTGGATTTCTGGATTGTCTTTACCTTGTTGTTTCTCCTCTATGTTCCTCTCTCCTCCCTTTTCCCTGGACATCCCCACATGGCTGGAAAAGGTCATTCCTCTGTCCCTCTTTGTCCAAACACTCCCTAACACCTTATATCTGTTCTCCTCCTGGCATGGACTCTGTGCCCCCTCCCCACACCTGTCCTGTTCCCTCTGTGTGTGTGTCCCTGCCAGAAGATGAGATAAAACACTAAGAACAGAGAGATTATTTTTATGGGGGTTTTGGGGGTGTTGTTTTTATCATTTATGGTGAGAACAAAGATGTTCCCTTGTGGGCTTGTCCACAGATTTTTCACCCTTCAAACCAAACATAAACCTTTGCCACGGCTTTCTGCAGGAGACCTTACCCTGGTGTCCAAAGGGCTCCTCCAAGTCTGTATTTATATTTCAAAATTGCTTTATCCATTATTATTAAGAAGAAAAAGAAGAAATAACAGTGTCCTTCATGACACTTTTTTATAAGGGAATGCCAGGCACGCTGCAAGAGTCGTCACCATTAATTAAGCAGAAGAAAGGGCAGCTGAAGCCCACGTGAGCGTGTCCATGCAGCTGTTGGCATCATGTTAAATAAGCAAACATATAAATATAAAAACTACACCAATTTCATAGAAATTCATTTCTGTTTATTTATTTTTTAATATATATGTATAAGTGGGTTGCAGAGAAGGCCATGGAGATGCTCTGAGGGCTGGAGCCCGGATGGGAGAACAGGGGGTGCTCACCTGGACAAGAGAAGGCTCCAGGGAGACCTCAGAGCCCCTTCCAGTGCCTAAAGGGGCTTATGAAAAAGAGGAAAAGGGAGTTTTTACACAAACAGTTGGTGATGGGACAAGGGGGAATGGTTTTAAACTAAAAGAGAGGATATTTGGATTAGATATTAGGAAGGAATTTTTCCCTGTGAGGGTGGTGAGGCCCTGGCACAGGGTGCCCAGAGAAGCTGTGGCTGCCCCTGGATCCCTGGAAGTGTCCAAGGGCAGGTTGGACAGGGCTTGGAGTAACCTGAGACAGTGGAAGGTGTCCCTGCTTATGGGACACTTTATAGGCTTATAGGTGGTTGGAATGAGATGATCTTCAAGATCTTTTTCAACCTAAATCATTCTCAGATGTGGCAGAGGATCAGGAAGCATCAGGTAATCCTTGTCAGATAAGTTCTTTTGTAGGGACATGATGTGGTCAGATGTTGACACTATCAGTTTGAAGCCATTCCCCCTTGTCATTCTATGTCCTTGTCCCAAGTCCCTCTCTGGCTCTCCTGGAGCCCCTTTAGGCCCTGGAAGGGGCTCTGAGCTCTCCCTGGATCCTTCTCCAGGTGAGCACCACCAGCTCTCCCAACCTGGTAACAGAGCAGAGGGGCTCCAGCCCTTGCAGCATCTCCATGGCCTCCTCTGAAGGGAGGTGGCTGTACCCAGACACTTTTGTGGCCCATCAGTGCCAGGACAAGGAGCTGTGCAGGCAGTGGAATGCAGACCCCATCAGGGTCCCAGCACTGCTGCATTTGCTGATACAGACTTTCTGTGGCTCTCCCTGCTTTACCCTGGGTGCCCCACTTCTCTCTCCCTCTCTGCCTGTGACCCCAGGTTGGGACATCCTCAGTTCCATAAATCTCATTCCCCTCCCTTTCCCAACAACTCAGTACTTTATGTAAGAATGGGAAGACAGGATCCATCCACACTGAGACAGCCTGAGAGCAGCACAAGCCTCTATCACTCAGCAGCGAATATTTTTAACATTAACAATAATATCCGGGTGGCCTGGCCTACAAAACGCTGCTGCTCCAGGGCATCCATCCCAACGTGGCAGCGTTCCCAACCTGGCTGCTGGGACTCTCTGCACTAAGTTTAGCCCTGAAATGAGCTCAGACCCCTGGCTGAGGTCTCTGACTCGTGCTCCCCTGGCTGGGGAAGCTTTGCTGCTTCCCCTTCCATCCCTTGGCACTGAAGATCCTTTGCCACGGGTGGCTCGGCCTGCGCCAGCCGAGAAGACGCAAATGCACCCGTGGGACATGGCAGGGACACGTCACTCCCGTGGTGACAGCACCAGGCCCTTCCTGTGCTGAGGGCTCCAAGGCCTCAGCGGCTGCCCTGGGTTGCTCCCTGCTCTGGTTTTGGCTTTGTTCTCCTCCTTGCTGCTCCTCACCTTGAAATAAAATCCCAGGGACAACATGGGAGTGTTTCGGCCTTGCAGGGCCTTGCAGGATCCTGCCCCAGGGTCACAGCAGCACCCAGACTGGAGGAGACAGCCAGGGAAGGGCTCTGAAATTCACCCCGGGTGCCCTGGGTTGCTCCCTGCTCTGGTTTTGGCTTTGTTCTCCTCCTTGCTCCTCCCCACATGAAATAAAACCTCAGGAACAACATGGGAGTGTTCCTGCCACCAAGAACTGCAGCATGGCCTTGCAGGACCTTGTGCCAGGGTCACAGCAGAATCCAGGCAGGAGGACACAGCCAGGGAAGGGCTCTGAAATTCCATGGATGACATCCCAGCATCACCTCAGGTATGGGGTCACCCACGCTGTGTTTGTCACCCCATGGCTGCCCTGATTGATTCTCCCCCCAAACCCTTCCCCTGCTACAAACACAATGGTCAGAGCTGAGCCTGCCCCCCCTGTGAGCTTTGCACAGACCAAGAGGCCTTCAAGGACATTTTTACAAAGTATGATGTGACATGGATAATGAGGAAATAAATAAGGAATAAACTGGGGAGGGAAAGCACCCTAGGAATCTCAGAGCCACCACTGGGGCTGTGCACGGGCACAGGGGAAGGAGGGGCAGTGAGGAGCCAGCTTGCTATTTTAAGGACAGGCTCCAATAGTAAAGTAATCATCTCCCCAGCAATGCTATTTTCTGGATCCGTGCCCTCAAGTCAGCACGAAGCCATCGTGCTTTCTATTCCGGTCACAGCGAACGCTTCCCACCGATCTATCCATCTTAATCCCGGCAGCCGCACAGCCCCAACGGGGCCGAGGGGGGTTTGGAGCTGGGTGCATCCCTGCCAGCCCATCCCTGGGCACACCGGACCATCCTCTCCATCCTTTCATCTGCATCCTCACTGCTGCTGCTGCTGGACAAAATGCCTCCCACGTAATCAGCTCCCATCCTCTCTCTCTTCCTCCTCCTCCTCCTCCTCCCCCTCCGTGGTTCTCCTCTCTCCATCCCCTCCTCTGGCGCACCGCGGATAAAGGGATCGGTCCTGCGGCGCTGGGGTCATTTCAGGAGCTGTCGCCGCTGGGGTGGCGGGGCTTTGCACGCACAGAATTACAGAATTACAGAATTCCCGTCCCCACTGCAGCAGAGGCTGGGCACGGGCAGCCGAGGAGCTGCCAGCATCCTTCACCCGAGTTGTGCACCCACATCCCTGCTCGGGAACATCCCGACCTGTGCTCCGTGCCTGCCCCTTCCCCTCCTCATCCAAAACGGATGTGCTGGGCACGGAGACACCGCACAAAAGCTGCTCCATCCCCTCCAGGATCACCGCATCCCATCTCTGCATCCCATCCTTACATCCCATCCCCGCACCTAGGGCATCCAGACCACAGGATCACCTCCCTCTCTTTTATTTTTTTCCTTTTTTTATATCGGTGTGATGAGGCAGAAGCTGCACTTCCTGCTGCAAGGATTTCCCTGCGGATTTCACCTTCAAAAGCACCGGGTCCCCAGAGCCCCCGAGGCGCGAGGTTTCCCTCTGCTGAGCGCTAAGAAGTGGTCAGGAGCTTGGGGTTTTGGTGCTGGTCCCTAAATAGAACATCCCTTCAGAAGCCCAAAAATATTAAAAGCTCAGCTGATTTCCAGAAAAAAATGATGTTTATACAGAGCACAACAGGATCTGGAGTTTAAATGTATATATATTTACACAAACACTTACATAAGGACCCTCCTAGACACAAGTTAACCTCCAGTTATGCTTTGGGAGGAAATTTTCCCTGGGATTTTGGTGTTTTTTCCCTATCCAGACAATTCCCAAGTACTAGTCACTGCAATAAAAATGCACTGCATTGTAAAGCCTAAAATTGTCTGGTTTTGGTACTTTTTGCTCGCAGACTTGGATTTGAATTCCTTTTTTTTTCCATCAGAGTGCTCAAAAGCCCTGAGCTCCAAGAGGTGCGTCCCTCTGTGCCTCAGTTTCCCCAATTTAGAAAAGGTCCCCACGCTGGCCAGGTGACACTGAAGTTTATTACATGTCCAAGGCCTGTTTCTGATAGAAAAATCTACTGCAAATTAAAAGTCAAAACTGAGAAAGTGCTCCAGGGAGGCAGGGAGGATGGTTGGAGTTTTTGAAGGTGGGAGAACATTTTTGAGGTTTGGGGTTTTTTTGAGAATTTTCTATAAAACAACACAATCTAACAAAACCAACCAAAAACAAACACAAGAGACCCAAAGCTTTAAAATGTGACCTCATAATTCTTCCCTAAACCACAAACCAGCTCAAATAGGAGCATTAATCAAGTTCCATCACCAAGAGATTTGCAGTCCACAGATGACTCAGATTTAGTCTTTACTTTGATTTCCTCACTCCCATTTCCCCAGTTTGCATTTTTTTCCTCTTCCCACCCTTCTGTCTCAGCTCAGCACAGCATTTAACAGGGCAATGCAATTTAAATATACTGATAAATAAATATTAATTTATGTGTTTAGTGGATGAGTTTGGGTGAGTGAGGCTGAGGAGGAGATGGGATGGGATGGGATGGGATGGGATGGGATGGGATGGGATGGGATGGGATGGGATGGGATGGGATGGGATGGGATGATAAAGAATGGCCATTTTCAAGGGGCTGCACCAGTGTGGGAGATACACAAATATATAAATTGTATCTCTAAAAACACAGATATACATAAATACCCAAACCCAGAATTTGTAAGGGTTTTTCCCTCCCTGTAAAAAGGTAAGGAAAAAAATATAAAGAAGAAGCAAAAAAAAGACAGAACAAGCCCAGTCCTCTAACAAAAATAACAATAGGATCCTGCTAAGGAGTAATTCCAGGTCTCCTGGACTAAATTGCAGCAGGTTCCCAGGAGTCAGCAGAGAAGAGGCAGAGTGCTGCAAGAGCCAGTCACACACCCTGCAGCTGGCAAAATAATAATAACAGTAATAATAATAATCAGCCATGTCCAATCAGCCCTAATATCCATTACCACCATCAGGTTCAGTGCAGGATTAAGAACTGCAAGTGAATAAATATGCCTGTGATTTCCACCGTGTTTAGAGGCTGATTGGAAGTCCCAGTGGAGGGGTGTTTGCAGCCATGGATGCATTTTCCAAGCTGGGAATGCTGTTGCTCTCTCTTGGCTGCACTCTTGATTCTTGACACCCTGAAATGCTGGAATGGTTTGGGTGGGAAAGGACCTCAAAGATCAGCTGGTTCCACCCCCTTCCACTATCCCAGGTTGCTCCAATCTGGTCTTGGAGACTTCCAGGGATGCAGGGGCAGCCACAGCTTCTCTGGATAACTTGTGCCATGGGCTTACCACCCTTGGTATGGGAACACATATTCCAAACCTGGATATGGATTCATTCCTCAAGTTGGCCAAAATTTTGAGTTGAACCCACAAATAAGACCTTGCACTGCTCTTTGTGCAGTAAATGTAATATTGCTTAGGTACCTCCTTGTCACCCATACCCTGCTGTGAGGACTTTTAACCTCATAGTTAAGGAATAAGATCACAGAACTTCATTTTCTCATGGTGGTCCCATCCACTCTCCTAGGAAATTAAATTCCCTCACTTCACCTTCTGTTACTCACACACCCACCTGCAGATTTCAGTGCCCTGCCCCAAAATAGCATGGAAAGTGATGGGAACATCCTCATCAATGCAATGTAGGTGAGGGAAGGTCTGGAGAAGCTGGGCTGGGGTGGTGTTCTCAGGGGTCTCAGGATGAGGGAAGAGATGAGGATCTGACTCCATGTTTCAGAAGGCTTGATTTATTATTTTATGATATATATTATATTAAAACTATACTAAAAGAATAGAAGAAAGGATTTCATCAGAAGGCTGACTGAAAATAGAAAAAGGAGGAATGATGACAAAGGCTTGTGGCTCGGACAGACAGTCCAAGTCAGCTCACTGTGATTGGCCATCAATTAGAAACAACCACATGAGACCAGTCACAGATGCACCTGTTGCATTCCATAGCAGCAGATAATCATTGTTTACATTTTTTTTTCCTGAGGCCTCCAGCTTCTCAGGAGGAAAAATCCTAAGGAAAGGATTTTTCATAACAGATGTCTGCAACACTGGGCCATGAGGGGGATCTTGCAGAGGAGTCTCATACTCCACCTCAGCCATGTGGCAAGAGCCAGTCCTGAGTTACTGCCACACCTGTAGGATCTGATTTGATTTTCCCACCCAAAACTGCTAGAGCAACCCTTGGCACAGCTCATAGCAGCCCAGACCCAGCCATGCCTGACCCTGGGGGTGAGCAGAGCCCTGAGGATGCCCCAGAGTGCTGTTCCCAGGGTCACAGCATGGGTGCAACGTGGAATTCCCTCCTGATGTCCACATGTGAACCTCTGCTCTGTGCCACTGTCACCCCTGAATCACAGCCAGACTCAGCCTTTGGTGACTTCCCCAGGGTCTCCTTGGGGGAAACCAAACATCCTAATGGTCAACAGAGTCCCGGGGAAGGATGGAAAAGGGACAGAGGCCCCCACACCAACAGCAGGACTGTGCCCTGCCCACCATGGCCATGGTCCTGCGTCACCTCCATGGTGTTCCACTTCTCAGAAGCCCCTGAGGAGGAGCAAGGAGGGGACCAGGCTGTTTTTGGGAAGGCAGAGGGAGGAATGGCTATGATTGCCTCAGAGCACTCAGGGGATGATGGATGATGCTCCATCATTGGACCTTTCCAGTGCCACCCTGCACAGAGGAATTACAGGGTGAGCACAGTGAGGATTCAAAGCTACTCCTCTTCACACCTCTGGATTCTCTTTCTTTCCTCGCTTTCCTTTTAATTCCTCTTTTTCTTTCTTTCCTCGCTTTCCTGCTCCTTTAATTCTTTTTTTCTTTGTTTTCCTAATTTTTTTTTCTTTTCTTTCTATTATTCTTTCTTTCTTTCTTTCTTTCTTTCTTTCTTTATTTCTTTCTTTCTTTCTTTTCTTTCTTTCTTTCTTTCTTTCTTTCTTTCTTTCTTTCTTTCTTTCTTTATTTCTTTCTTTTCTTTCTTTCTTTCTTTCTTTCTTTCTTTCCTTCTTTCTTTCTTTCCTTCTTTCCTTCTTTCCTTCTTTCCTTCTTTCCTTCTTTCCTTCTTTCTTTCCTTATTTCTTTCCTTCTTTCTTTCCTTCTTTCTTTTTCTCTCTCTCTCTCTTTCTCTCTCGCTTTCCTCATTTTCCTGCTCCTTTTTATTCTTCCTCTCTTTTGTTGGTGGCACAGGGAGGAAGAGTTTCAGGAGCAGTGCAGACCAAATCCATCAACTCCAGCGAGCAGGAGCCGAGCAGGCAAGCTCTCGACAGCAGCAGGGAGACGTCTCTTCCTTGGGGGAATCTCTGCATGGAGGGATGATGGGAGAGCCCCTCCGCCCTCCCTGAATCCTCCGCACTCTCGCATCCCCTCTTCTCTCCGCCTCCTCCCCAACTCTCCGGTTTCCCTGACAACGCTTGGCTCACAGGAGCCTCTCCATTGCAGAGCCCAGCTCCACACACAGCTCCTGGTGCCTGAGCAGCCCACGTGGGGTTCAGAGGGTTCAGCAGCAAGCAACAGCCTCGGGTTGAGTGCTTGGAGGAAGCTCCAAACACAGGATTCTTACAGGAGAAGGCTGCCAGGTTGGGGATTCTCTTTGATCCAGCTTCCAGCAATGGTTGTTGTGAGAGGTGGTTGATGAGAGAGGTTGGGATGCAAAGAGGGGAAAACCCTCACAGTGCTCAGGTCAGAGCTGATCATGGAATCAAAGAGTCCCTGAATGGTTTGTTTTGGAAGAGCCTTTAAAGCTGAACTTGTTCCATCCCCTGCCATGGCCAGGGACACCTTCCACTATC